>NW_010521053.1:74718-118173 GCF_000687285.1 Phaethon lepturus
CATCTGAGGTAGCTTATGTTGTTTCCTACAGAAATTGTCAGTTTTGTAAAAACAATCAACTTCGATGACATATTTGCTTAACAAAAAGAACGCCTAAGTTTTGCTTTTGTATTGTTAAATATCTGATCTTTATCACCGAATCAATATTAATTTTAGTATTTTTGCTCAAAATTATCAAAATTGCTCAGTTAACAGCAATCCATTTCAAAGGAAAGAGAAAGACTACCATTCTTCTTACAAGAGTTTTTCTGCCTTCTTTCAGGATTGTTAAATATTAATTTTACCCAAGAAAGTTTCTAAGCGTGATTCTCTTGCCTAATAGATGTGAAAAATTAGAAACCTCAATTCCAGTTCAAGGTCCAAAATCATGTGTGTGTGCTATATTAACCAGCTACTAGAGGAGAAATATCTTTCTCTCTTAATACCATGCAAAACAGCACAGTTTCAAAAGGTGGAGATGAGAACATAACCCTCAGGTTCAGCATCCTTGTATCACATCTGAATATAAACACATGCATCAATTTTTATTTCAGTTCTTACAGGCTGCTAGTTATTATATTAAACATGAAGACTTATACTTCATGGGTCCCAAATTCCTGCAGATAGAAGATAAGAAGCCAAAGAAGTTCCTGGGGAGATCCCTTGGATGCTGTTAAATTGTGATAAAATTGTTTTACTGGGGTAATTAAACTCTTGTGTTTTTTAACTTAGACATTTAGACAAAAAATTTAAGCAGGATAATGCATGAATAATATGTACTTAATGGGAATTATGTTGCAAAAAGCTGGATCTTCTTTTTCCTTAATGTAGGGACAGTCAAAAGTTCCCTACTTCTGTGTTTGTAGATCCATGCTTTCTTGAGAATGAACCTCAACCCACTTTAATTTTACACACAAATATTTTTCTTTCTGAAACTTTAAAAATAAAGATATTGTCCCACATCCCAAATGAAAATTACTAACCTCTTTGCCTAAAAGAAAGACCTATTAACTTATTTATTTCAGCCAAGATATTTTAGAACTCAGGGTTTCAAAGGAAAAACATCATTTTTCCTGAAAAAAAACCACACAGACTTCCTGCAAAAAGATTTTTATATGCCAGCTGTACAGGCTACTACAACAAGTGTCTAAACCTGAAAAAATAAAATATCGTACAGCATTTCAGAGCTTTTATACTGCGATTGTAAAATATCTGGGAGGTTTGCCAGACTCAGTCAAAAGAAGAACACAGCATTTTCTCATCACTAATAACAATGACCTGAAGTCATGTTGAAGATTGTAAGGTCAATTTCCCTCTTAAATCGAAAAACGAAAATAGGAGAACAGATGTGGGTAGTTGCTTCTGTATTTATAAATTGCATGTGTCCTGGTTTCAGCTGGGATAGAGTTAATTTTCTTCCTAGTAGCTGGTATAGTGCTGTGTTTTGGATTTAGGATGAGAATAATGTTGATAACACACGTGTTAGTTGTTGCTAAGCAATGTTTACACTAAGTCAAAGACTTTTCAGCTTCTCATGCTGCCCTGCCAGTGAGCCGGCTACGAGAAGCTGGGAGGGGACACAGCCAGGACAGCTGACCCAGGCTGGCCAAGGGAATATTCCATACCATATGACATTATGCTCAGTATATAAACTAGGGGGAAAGCTGGCTGCAGGCTGCTGCCCGGGAACTGGCTGGGCATCAGTCTGCAGCTGATGAGCAATTGCATTGTGAATCACTTATTTTATATATTATTCTATTATTATTATCATTATTATTACTTTCCCTTTCTGTCCTAGTAAACTGTCTTTATCTCAACACATGAATTTTCCTTTTTTTTTTTTTTTTCTTTTTTTTCACAATTCTCTCCCCCATCCCACTGGAGCGAAAGGCTGTGTGGTGTTTAGCTGCTTAGCAGGGTAAACCACAACAGCATGACAGCTGGGTTAGGCTATATGATCTCCAGTTTCCATGTATTTAAAGTGTTTTTATTGAATCATTCATACTAACCAGATAAAAGTGTTAAGGTGTATTTTTAAGGTACTATACAACATAGATGAAGTAGCCAATTTTATAGTGCACGTCTAAAATTGATCCTTTTTCTTCATTAAATATGTTCAGATAAGTTTACCAGGTGGAAAGCAGACTTCAAGGAGAAATTTCTGGGTTTAAATGGTCGGTTCTGAATTGACGCAGCACACAGGCATGTGATGATAAAATTAGTACATTTTAAATAAAAGTTTAAATTACACAAAGTGTTAATTAAAATTAGCTACTATCAGATATGTGTATATTTGGTGGATTTTGGTGGGGTTTTTTTAGCTTACAATTGCAACAACAATAGCTGTGTAACCAGAATCCTGATAACATATATTCCATCATTTTAACAGTGTATTAATTCTAGAAACAGAAATTTTTACGTATACAGAAATTCTCACTCTGCCTTAGTTCATATAATAAACTGGCCATTTTATCAGGTACATAATTCCTTGTTACTGACTCATTATGTCTATGTACCGAAACATGATTTGCAATATTTTTGGCTACTAATTCTTTACATTAAAATGCCAACCATCTGCTTCTGTAGGACAGCATCTAGGCAACTCTTTCCTTTAAAACCCAGCATTTTATTTGTAATCCCTTACTGGGTGAAGCATGTAAATCACATTCCACCTCCTTATACTGTGCAATTCATTTCATCTAACCTACACATTTTAACATTAGACATAGTAACCTACTGAGCCTAGATCTATGAGAAGAAAAAGGAACCTCATGAGAGTAGTTTATCTGAAACATCTTAAATGTCTATCACAGAGTGAGATAAATCTTTGATGATGCCTTCTGTCTCCTTGACATAAGGAGAGACTAGGTGAATAGTTAGACTTAAAAGGATTAACTTCTAACATTTACACTGGAGTACCAAGCAAGAGCTTACAAGAGAGTTCTCAATTAACTAAGACTGAGAGCTACACCATTTTCTAATCTTCAGCAAGCACAGCCAAGCATCTGATCCATAGTTGTTTCTTTAACCTATGTCATGTATACTTCAATTATTTCAAAAAAATATTTCGGTGAATATGGTAAAATAATTTTAATATTTTAAAATTTCTAAATTTCTAATTTCTAAAAATATTAACAGCGATGGACAGAGAGTTTGGTGACTGTTCAGAAAGGGTAAAGAGGAAAATAAGGGAAGTAGAATGAATCAGTTTTAGCATACAGTATTCTCTCTCCACTGAGTTTTAGAAAAATCGGCGAGATAAGTTAAAGCATCCCTCAGGCAGCTTAGACTTGTGCAATCAGCCTTTACGCAGCAGACTGTCCTAAGTTTTTCTGACCTTGGCAAATTTACAAAGGTCACATTTACATGTGGGTGACCTGCTTCTGAATGGCAATTGAAATGTTTAGAATTTGGACAAGAATTTTTTTTTTTTTTCTTAGCATAGTACCCCACACAATATAGTACTCATCTTTTATGAAGTCCATTTCAGTAATGAGTATTTATTTATTATGGACAGTGCAAGGTAAGGACTCTCATGCCACAGACAGATCAAAGTTCCCAGGTGCAGCACCATGAGCACAGAGCCCTTGAGCCCCCCAAGGGTGATAGCGTTGCTGCCTCACGCCACCTCAGCAGCTGTAGCCTCTGTAGAAGGTGGAGGGCAAGGAGAGATCCTTGGGTCCCTTGGTTAGACCAGCAGTGGCATTTCCTCCTCCTACAGCCCCATCAGCCTCCCAACCACGCTGCATCAGCTCTGAGTTCCTATTAGGGCCTCTGGGCACTACACTGAACAGTGTGCATTAAGGGATATAACATGCTGCAAAGTCTAACAGTGTTCATGCATCACTAATTACCATAATGAGAAACTTGTGGCACATCAGCCAAGAAGAATTTGCATTGATTGTTTTTTCCCGTTCTCCAGCTAGAATAGGAAGAATTCCCATGACTCTGCTCTTGACCTTGAGGGCTTCTTCTCCTCCTCTGTGTGTAGATATTCCTTACAGGTGCACATAGTGTGGATGAATAAACAGAGATTTAAACCCAGAAATGCCTGGTCTCCGAATAGGCCTTCATACTGCATGTATACATAAATTCTAGTTGTGACTACCAGAGAAAGAAATGTTGAAATCTCACCCAATCTCAGTTGGCATGGACACATGGAGGAGCAAATGCCATTTTCACACTCTGCCCCTAATTCCCTGTAAGGCCCTGCTGCATGTTAGCTATTGATTTTAGACACTTTTGCTGTTTATTACAAATAGTGACTCATGAAGCCTGGATTCCTACTCCGCTAATACAGGGTTAATATTAGAAATACTTAAAGATTAAACATTCCTGAAGTACCACTATTACCTAGAACAATTTCTACACAACAGGATGTTTTGTTGATACTTCTCTTCTGTGCTGAACCTATATTTATCGGAGACAAAACAACAAAGAAGGTTTCTGGGAGCACAAGATATTATACTGAAAGGTCTCCCAGGTCATTGATTCCTATCCCCTGCTCTAACAGGCATTTCCTGCATCCTATAATCGCATTCAAAAATGTATTAAGCTCCACTTTGAAGCTACTTAAGTTGTTTCCCTCTGTTACTCTTATTGCAAGGCAGTTCCAGACAGGTGGAAGGTGGCTAGACAGTCGTATTGATCTCTAAATTCCCTGGAAATTCTATTTATAAAATGTTAAGCATTTCATCAAGGATTTCCAAGTGGGTGTTTCTGACTGCTCAATACATAACAATTGTTCTGCTGATAATAATCCTCTGTGTGTTTCATTTATAATGATCCATTTTATTTTCCTTGTAATGATAGCATATTGCCATTTCATGCAGTTGTTGAATGCACTTCATGAGTGTTCCACTGTTTTTTTTAACATAATTGACTCAGTCCTTTGAGCTGCCAAGCACCTTATCTCTGATTTCAGTGAAACAGCCTTAAATAATACCCTAAGGTAAGCAGTGTATCCAAGGACCTTGTTTCAGGTGGGCATGTTTCTTTTTTCAGTCACGTTTTTGAAATGCTCTGTCTCTGTGCATAGAACTGATTAATATAAAGTACTCAGTATAGCATTTCTAAGATCATCATGTGTTTAGTTTTACTGTATCTTTAACAATTACAGCATAGTTTTTTTAAGTTTAATCCTTAACTATGAAGGCCACATTCTTCTTTCAGTTATCTAAGTTTAAATCTGGATTAAAAAGTGAAAAATAAATTACTCTGCAATTTGTTTCTGTTTAAAGAAAAGTAAAATTTATCCCTGCTCTTTAAAAAGAGCCTGAACATGAGGGAAACTATATACCATGTATGGTAGCAGTGTGTTCATTTCCTGTAGTCACACTTGCTCTCATGACTCATTTGACTTGGCTCATCAACTCTGAAGTATGGTTACAATGACATCATGCAATCAACAGAGATCTCCACTGCAACGTCCCTGTGAAAGTAGGTTCTTACTGCTCTGTTGCATCTTAGCTTTAAGGAACAAAACTGATCCAGCATTTGGTCTGTCCTGATGTTTGAAGGAAGCAATACTCCTACGCACATAATTTTTTTTTAAAAGGAAACAAAAGCTAAGAATTCTATTGGGAAACAACTAAATCTACATATTGAATTTCTGTGTAGGTACATTCTGCATCTCACTGGCGTATAGAATACCTGGTGATTTTGACCGTTCTCTTTCTATATCTGTCTCTGACACTGTTTTCACGCATTATTAAGTGAAAACCTGACCCTTTTGAAGTTAATGGAAAAAAGCCTTCCTACTTTTAATGGGAGTTTTTATCTTTGAGCAAGGTTACTGCATGGATTTAATCTTTGTGCTACCAGCAAGCACTGTCACTTGACTTGAAAAGGACTCTGCAAACATGTAGATGTTCTTGTTATTATAACCTGATGAAGGATTTGAACATTTTACTTTAAAAACAGCCTTAAAAAAATAACAGCTAGTAATATATCTCATTGGACTGCTGTGAGATCATTTGTACAGTACAAATTAATATTTGTAATGTGAAGCACCCTTGGATCTTTGGATGAAAGATGATGTGTTTAAATGCAAAGTATTAAAATTCATCTCCGCATGGAATTTTTTAAGAAATAAAAAGGTGAGCAATTCAGTTTAATTAGTCAACTAATAAAAAAATTAAAAATGCTTAACGATCTGTAATTTACATTTCTCAATAGAAACCAATATTATATTTAGATTATAGTCAGGATAATATTATTAGTAGAGTGACTGACTCAAATTAATCATGACTGAAAATCTGATTACCACAAGGGAACATGTTCTATCATAGACTTCACATACCTTTCCTTTTATCTTTTTATTACAGAACCAAATTTCTCCCTCTGTGCAGAGTGTGTACGGGATTTTCAGTCTCAATGCCTTAAAACTGCTGCTTTGATATTATAATGCACATCTTGTGAATGATGGGCCTCAAATTAATTTTATTCTTACAAAGATGAAACTACAGACAAAGACAACTGTTTTTAATAATTTTATTTACAAGGTGCTAATGTGCAATTTGTTACTTGTCAAAACAGTGGGAATTATGTTCACATTTCATGCTAAATATAATTAGCTAATACTTTCCAAAGCATATGCAGGCAGAAGAGGTATCTCATATTTTTAGCTTTGTTGTAAATTTCATTATTTGCCTTCATTTGTTCTCCCTCTGAATGTAAAAGTTTAGGTTATGTCTCCGGTATGTTTAAAAGAAATCCATTATAAAAAAGTTATGCTTCCTCAGTTTCAAGAGTCTTCATGTCCTGTGTATGTACATATCCATAAAGATAATTTAAAGCAAATAATTATGAATTAAATTGTATACAATGAATTATTACATAAATTTTCTTCTGGGATTGAAAACAAACCAAAACACTTTTTAGCTTTTGTATCTTTTAGAACACTTATTTTTCCAAAACAAATTATGCATAACATATTATAAATATATTTATCTTGACTAATTAAGTTAGTTACAGCTTATTTAGTTGGGATGTTGAAATGTATTATTTTTATGGTCTTACTTAATCAAAAGGGGCTCTATAGTAAAAACTATCCTACCCCAAAGAGTATAACAATAAAATGACAATATGAGAAATATGTTTGAAATCAAAAGTAGAAAAAGAAGGTTAAGAGAACAGCCTGATGACATGCAACATTTTCTAGTATAGAAAAGTTGCAGGTACGATTTGTAGCAAATCAGACTACATCCACTATTCTAACTGCATCCACCCCAGGGAGGGATGCTTGGCAGCCAGCCTCAGTAGTCTCCTCTAGGGTAGATTAGCTGTATTTGCATGAGCAGTTTTTGGCTTTAGAACCTTTCTGGGCCTTGTATAGTTTATACAAGGGTCCATGTGTAAATATATATATGTGTATACATATAAAATGTCTATTTATATATATTTTTGTCAATTTGTGTGTGCCTGTGTCTATGTACGTGTGTATATGTATTTATTGATGGGAGTCTTGAGGAAAGGACTTTAAATTAAAGTGTCTGAAATAATGAGACAATTCTGTTACAACCCACCTGGAAGGTTTTTTCTTATAACATGAAAATGTGGCCATATGTCACATATCTTGAAGGGGTGACCAAGAACGTAGGGGAGAGTAGGAAGGTAGATATCTACCCAGCCTGGGAGATAATAATGAAGGATTGCTCAGGACAGGGGGAGAAAAACCTCTTTCACCTGTAATGCCTATTGAAAACATTTGTTGGAGTGTGCAATCCACTGAATCATGCTTGGATTTAATTTTGGAGTGAAGTGCTTGGGTCAGAAGAGAACTTAAGAACAAACATTTATAAACCATGGGCAGTCAGTACACTAAGACCAAAACTGTGCTGGAGAGAGAAATTACTTGATACCCAAATAACATTAATGAGCTCCAAGAAAACCACTGAAATCAGGCATTTCTATAAGGAACTATCAATACTAAGATAATTTACACACCATAAATATAAAAAAATTAGGTGCCTTTTTTAATATCTGTGGAATTCACCTTATCCAGATTCAAATGTCTAATAATCTTCAATTATTTTTATTATTTTAAAACCTGATTTAACAATCTAGGTTGACTACAGGGTCTCCCTGGAGACTCTCACTCTCTCCAGAGAGAGAAATTGTCTCTGGAGAAGCCTGCTTTGCTGTACTAACTATATAGAAACCTGAGGCAACTCCAGTCTTAATTATTAATTCCTTCAATTTAGGTATCTAGAGATGGTTGTATACCTTAGTAAGTGGGGTGATTATGGGCTACAACTCTCACTTTTGCTTCTCTTTACATCTCAAGGGTTGTAACATCATGCAAATTGCAATATATAGCAGGAAAAAAACAAAAAGAAACACACAAAAAACCCTCTACAGAGTCAGGAGCTGAGGCAGCAGCCACAGAAGGAAATGGAGGAGAGGGTTCATATCACTTTTATCCAGGCAATACAGATCCTACCTCTTAGGCATATACCTTTCCAACTACAGAAAATGTTGAGATACAAAACAAGAAAGGGAACCCACCACACCAGCAGCTGACATATAGCCAATAAGTACCCAAGATTACAAGAATCATGGGGGAAGAAAGTGAGGCAAGGGGAAATCTGATATTTCAGTTCAAGGCCAGAGCATAGACCTGAGAGACAGTAATTATAAAGCCTGGTCTTGGAGTTTTTATGAATTTTACATTAGATCTCAATGGACTGAATGTTGAAGCAGTCCAGGGAAAAGAAGCTAAAAGCCAGGCTTGTCCTCACTGTGCCTAGGATGATAGAAATAAGGATGCATGCCCAGGTGTCTTCTCCCTTACTTTTCTTCTAGTTCTGTGATGCTTGTATTCTTGAGTATAAAATAACGCAAGAGGCTGAATGGCAAGGGAATCCCACATTCATCACCTAGCTCCTCCTGTTCCAAGAGGCAGGATTGGGGTCTTCTAGGCTATCATGGCAGAGGAACTGCTTCTTGGAAAAGTGATTTAACCGTTAGGATACAGGACAAAAGTATATACAACTGTGACTGCTGTGATCTGTGCCAGACTAAATGTTAGTCACAAATCTTGGGCAGAAAGGATATTTAGATATTCAGCACAACCAAGACAGTGAATCTCCTTGACATGTGTATTAACAAGTTATTAAATAAAAAAAAAAAAATTGTCTTAAGTGGAGAAAACTTCAGTGCCTGACATCCTGCCATCTTCTGAGACTGAAACATCTCAGTTCTGCCCAGTTTGTTTTCTAGATTCCTGAGTGCCTTTAATGATCTTACTTTCAGTTTCTTTGTGCCTCAGTCTGCTATGTTTTCTCTTCTTTCAACAACAAATATGTTTCCCTGGAAAAGTAAAGGAATCCACATTTGTAAACTGCTCATATATACATGTATTGCAGACCACACAAGAACCTAGATAAAAAGGTTAAGAACTAAATGCAATGATATTTCCTATACTCCTCTCCCTCATTTATGAAACCAGAGAGAATAATAAGAACTAGCAGACAGAGCTTTCTGGAAAACCTCTTACTGCTTAAAATAATGAGGAAGTTGTTTCTTCTATTTCTAATACCAGAAATATTACTCAAATAATTCTGTCAAGGTCAGATTCTGGCAAGTGTCATTTTCTATTTGCTACATGAAGTACTATGCGTTCCAGTTGCTGTGGAACTACCCCAGGGCTTGCAGAGACATTGCATTTAACTTTTCAGAACCATTTTGTCTAACATTTTTATCTACTTTTGTTGCTCCTTTGTTCCAGCTCTACCTGTGTTTCTTCTAATTCTCCATTTCAATTTCTGTTGGCCCAGTCTCATTCCAAGTAAGTTCATTGTGCTTAAAGATACTTATGTTAACGTTTTTTTAAAGTACACTGGAGAGACTCAAAGCCTCACAACCATTTTGTATATGATGCACTTTGCAAATGAAGACAGGCAGGAGAATATATAATTTATAAGTAAGATTCTAAGGGGTGTATCCCAAATGTATGTTAAAGGGTACAAAGCATGTCTATCAAACAAAAAAAGAGAAAACTTTTCTGTTTTCAAGTAGTCTGTATGACTACAGTCATGTAGTCATGTAATCACTCTAGTGATACTCTGGAGTGAAAATCATCTGCATTTGCAAGGTGAAATGTCAGCTGAAAAGATTTTTTATAATAACACTCAATATGTTACTGTTATGTCCTAATATGGGAGAAGCCTTGCAATGAAAAAGCTACTTTATGTTAATTTGTGGAAACGAGAAAAAATTCATAGTTACATATCCTTGCCTTCTACTTTTTCAGGAAAATCATACTTTCATGACATAAAAGCACCCAGCTTTCACTATACATTTCACAAACTTCAACAACAACCTACAAGTTAAATTTCTCACTTGGGATGATACTGCTATCACAAAAACACTGTGTGACACTAAAATACAATCTCTGATGTGTTAGCTGTGTTCCACCATTCAACTGCTATTTATTTTATAATTTCAAAGATAATGTTTAAAATGACGATTTTTAAACCATCAGATAGAACTCTAGCCTTAATGAGATATAATCATTTTATAGCTGTTATTCTTTTAATCTTCTGTAAAGAAACATCATTAACGTGACTGCTGTCCAGGTCCCCTCTCTTTGACAATGGCCGAGGATGATAATATCCTGGAGTCCCAACACAGTGACACTCTGCCAAGGCATGATGCGCTGCTTAATGTGGGGCACTGCAAAGCTAAAGTGGGAGCAAAGGTCATGGATTAGAATGAATTAAGCAAACGTGGATTAAGAAAGATCAATGAGCAGGGACACAGACTCATCAGGCTCCGTTTAGATAATCTGCTTGCTCCAACTAACATTTTCTTCCAATATTACAGCTGAAGAAAATGTACTTGAAGCTCACTCTTGTCAGCTCCTGAGAAGCTATAAGTAAATCAAGCGGACAAGATAGTACCCTGAAATGTAAAAACTCTGCCAAGGACTGATATTGACCCTGATCCCCAGATACCAAATACTGTGACTGAAAAGACAGGTCTGCAATCCCAGATGATGAAACCATCAGGCCAGTTGCCCTGGCTCAGTCAGTGCATTATTGAGGAAGAACAGAGAGAAACAACAAACGGTACTGTAGTAAACTGTGGAAAAGGGTAACAGGAAAAATTAGAAGGGCATTCTCCAACGTTGGACATTACTAGCGATGACAGAAATGTTGGCAGAAGAGACCTGTCATTTCAGAGGAAATAGCTGGTAGAAAAATATAATCCTACAAATTGATCAGAGAAAACTCTCAGGGTCACAAAAGCTGTGGGAGAAAGTTGAAATGAGTGAAGTTCCTATAAGCCACACAGTGAGCAGGGACATGAAAACTGTGAGCAGAAGTATTAGGACATTTACTGACTAAAAGAAGTCTCATAAAAAATTGGATCTGTCAGTCAGTAGAAGAAACAATGTCCTGACTCATGTGCATAAGGTCAAAGTTGTTGGAAAAATAACAAGGAAGTGTTACCAAATCTCCCACACTGAGAACTGTTTTTTACTGGATGCATACTCCATTAGCTTGGAAAGTTAAAAAACGAGAAGGAAAAACCTGCCGAAGAGCTGAAAAGAAAATATAGTAGATATCATGATATAGGAACCACCTCAGAAGTGATGTGTGCTGAACACATCTCACCCTGTAAGATCTCTTAAGATCTCAGATTCTGAATCTCAACCCACTTTTGCTTCCTTAAGTGACACCTAGAGCATGATTATTCTGTAGAAATTAAATTTGGAAGAAACTTGTATAGACAAGTTGTCTTTTTCTCTGTCACTACAGGTCTTTTCTTAGTGGTACATTTTAAATGTTACATCATAAAGGTGCTAAAGAATTATACAGATTTTTGCTTTGGTAACAGTGTACAGCCAGAAACATTACCAATAAAATTATAAGAATCGTTGATCTTTCACAAAGTAATTGATGGAAAAATACTTACTTTCCTGTCGGGGAAGAAGATCTTAGAAACTGCAAATGGTAAAAAATGTATTTAACTTCTAGTCATCTGATCATGGTTCTATAGGACAGGGATGTTTGCAGCACACAAATGAACTGCAGGATATGTGAAGAAGATACTAGAATCAGAAAACAATGTCAAAACAATCCTTTATTCATATAAAGAATAAAGGACTGAATTTGTCCGGTACAGCATGTCAGAACAGAAATTCATTTATGTCTAAAAACTCAAACACTCTAAGAATAAATAATGTAATGATTCATGTTTGCCTCACACTCAGCTTGCTTTTATGTATTTCCAGAGAGAAAAAAAAAAAAGAAACAAAAAAACCCAAAACCCCAAACCCAAAACTAAACTTAGTACATTCATTTTGTTTTCTTGTTTTAATCTGTATCAGTATCCAGGGAAAGATCCAGAAAATTACTAACTTAGTGCTGGATCTGAATTCAGTTCAACGTAAATACTTCCATAAAATTGCAGATTGAATCAGGAGAAGCATTTATCAGTCCCGGCATCCCTCATTCAGCATACATGCATATGGGGAACAGGCATGCCTGGGGTGATCCTTTCTCCTGGCATGCTCTTGCAGCATGCATCCCTCATTCAGCATACATGCATACGGGGAACAGGCATGCCTGGAGTGATCCTTTCTCCTGGCATGCTCTTGCAGCAGTAAGAGTCTGAGGGACTTTCTGAGCCGAAGGCTCCAGATTTCTGTGCTCAGCAGAGAAGGTAGACCTGTCCTCAATCTTTTTAAGAATCTAATTACACTTTTGGCTTCTGCAACACCTTGATGCAATGAGTTCCACAATTTAATTACAGGTGTGATACGACAAAGTACTTCGTTTATTCCAGAACTGCTGCGTGAAACTTGTGTTGAGTTGCTCTCCAGATTTTGCATTGTGAGAAATAATGAACAGTTAAACAGTTTACCATATATCTGTGACAAAGAGCAAATTATCATCCTTCAAACAACTTAAGGTAGCTGGTTTCTCATCAGGATCACTTAGAATAGAATACACTGAAAAAATACATAAATATAAGAAAACTGTATTTGTGTAAAGATCGCAGTACCCTGAAAGGGAAGGGGGAGGGAAATTATAGCAGTTATCTGTTCATAGCTTGGGCTTTTTTGGTTTATATTGACTTTTAACCATTTGCACAAGTAGATTTTAAATTATCTAGCCCTGAGTATGTTCTAAGATATATGCATTTTTAAAGGGTATTCTGTTAATGTAAGGATGGAATGATTCCTGAAGAAAGTTCGTAATGTATACTATTACAAATTCTTTTTGCAATCTGTGTACTGCCTTATTCACTCCCTGATATTTAAGGGCACTTACTGAGGGAATGCAAGTGTTATTACAGTGAGTGACATACCATATGGCAAGCAGGATCAGCTGCAGCTTTGCACACTCTTGTCATTTTTCCCCTTGTACTACAGTTTTACATGATGCAATGTTTTTCTGTGATTGTTCAACATTCTACCATTTAAGCCTGCCATATTATAAAATGTCATTTTAGGGGGTTGCAGCTGAACCTGCTCACCATAAGTCTGCATTTATTTCACAGATGTCTATCACACTGTCATCCCACAGGTGCACTCAAACTTTAAAATTTTCCTGTGCCTCAGCTTGTAATGTAAGAAAAATGTATTATGCAAGATGAGGAAATGGCAGCCAAAAAAGTAAATGCTGCTAAATGTCACTTTACAATACAACATGGGCATGCAAATGCAAGTAACCTTATAGGGTGATAATATTTACACTCTCAGTAAAATGTGATGTGGAAATGATAGTGTAAGGGCCAAGTCCTGAAAAGTAAAGCACCTCTCTAGGGTAAAAGAACGAACCATAAACGTGGGTTTTTCTCCATTAAGATGGGAGAAATTTTATTTTTCTGTGATTCTGCTCAATTGTCATCAAATAAAGTTTTCTAAAACTGAATTCATCTGGAGGTAATTTTCTGTCTTAGGTGGAGTTACAGCTGGTTTAAATGTAGTCCCATTGCTCCATTCTCAAAGAGTTTTAGTAAACAAACAATGTGGAATGTATAGTTTAAAAAACCAAAGGAAACAAAGAAGTTAAATAATAATGTACCAGTTAAGCATAATCACACTTTTAAGGAAAAAACAGGTTTCTATGACTGTTCCTGCAAAGTTCATAAAACTTTTGAGGATGTTCTCTTCTCTTTTCATTTCACTTTGCTTCACCTCACCTTTCCTCTTTCCTCTTTTCACCTCAACATTCCATGCCTTTTTTCTACCTGTAGGTCATCAGTCATGTTGTGATCTGCAATTCCATTTCAGGGTTAAACTCTGCTGTATATCTACGTTAATCATCCTTTAAATTCATCTAGGCAGCTAACATACATAGATGCACACACAATTAAAAAATAACTAAGGAAAAATTTGTCAAGCATTAAGTGTCATTGGTCCAAAAATTATTTTCAAACCTCAGTTTGAGTTTACATCTCCCTGAGAAAGCTATTTTTTTTATGCACCAATCAGAAAATCTGTTCTGGTTTTGACACTTCAAAAATTAAAGACTGTGTAGATGTGAAAATAACAAAAGATAAATTAAAATGTAAAGGGAAGGACAAAATCAAAATACAACTAAAATTGTAATTAAATAAATCACCATAATTTGTTCATAATTTTGGAGTACATGTCAATATAGTTCAATAGATATAATCCTATACTCTGAGATCATATTGGTTTTGGTGCCAGCATAGTGTTACAATAAAACTAGTGCCTTGTTGATTGTTAAATTGAGATTAGATATGGCCTAATACTTTTGGTAAATTCTCCTCTGATCAGTCATTCTGAAACTGTAGCAAGAAAACATGGATTTATTGTGGCCAAAATAATAGAAAACACTGATATTGTTTTATAACTGCAATTGAAGTTACTGTTTTTTATTGAGGCCTCTCCTACTTGCTTTACCTTGCTTGTTTTTATCAGGACTGGAAGACAGAGTAGCCTGGTAACAAAAAGCACTGCAACAAGGAAAGCGAAAAACCCTTTCTCCTTCATTAGTATGTGTATTTCATGTCTTATTTAATCTATTTAAGTACTCATTTACTAGTCATTTTCTGACGGTGCTTGGTTAAAAAATAGCAAGCGGCACTGAAAAATGTGCCTAAAATACATTAATTTTTTTTTGCAAACAACAAATATGATCATTAAAATGTTTCTTAGCAATAGAGAGATTTCCCTAATTAAACACCCACAATAAATTTCATTAATGTCAAACAAACACCTAAGGCCTATTTTTTTTTCTACTTGGAAATCTAAAAGTCTGTTACAAAAAAGGTTTTTAGATAAAATAGACTTTAGTTATAATTCTGTTAATTTTGTACAGTTATTTTAACTTCCTTCTTCTACATAATTTTATATTAATTTCCTGTCGAAGGATTTGCATTTAAATAACAGCAGCTGTCAAGATTTATGGCTTAAGATACCAGCACAAATATAATAGAAAGGTACTGAAGTCTATTGCAATTGAATGAGGTTGGGTGAAAATTGTACTTTCCTCTTAAAGATTTTAGTTCCACTGGTGAGCTTACTTGTTATTTATAAAGGAAACAGAAACAATTTTTCTTTACAAGCTTTGCTCTCATATTTGTAATGCCAGCTGATACTGTCCCAGTTGAGACAGAACGGGGTAATTTTTTTTGTTCATTCTGATTCTGTGATTCAGTGAAACTTAGAGAAGTTGGGAAACAAGGAAAAAAGAGCTATAGAATAAAAAAGTAAATGTGATTCTAAAGAAAACAAAGTCTTAAAAAGAAAGTGATGACAGCAGGCTACTGAAAAAGCAAATACACTGTGATATGCCAGAAAACTTCAATAAAATAATATTTTTCAGTTTGTTTCAATTCTTTCAAAGTGAGTTTGTTCTTTTTCTAGATGATCATTAATAAACAGATCTCATAATGTTGCAGTCTCTATTGAAAATGAATTATGTCTAAAATATAATTTGCCTAGTAATTTTCTATTAATAAGTAGTTTCTTAAATATGTATTTGCTCTTCATCCAGCTTTTAAGAAGTTATTTACTTTTATATGAAATTAATAATTACTTAGTATTCACTGAATTGCCAAAAATATTTTGATGTTTAAAAAAAATTTTTATAGTTTGTGTTTTGTTACACAAAATAACGCAAGCTATGAAAAGTTTAAACTAAGGTATTTTACCAACTAATACAATTGAACTATAAAAATAGTTCTGCCATGTAGTCTTATAAAATACAGAGTATAATAGATCCTGCAAGGTCCTGCACATGGGTCAGGGCAAACCCAAACACAAATACAGGCTGGGCAGAGAATGGATTGAGAGCAGCCCTAAGGAGAAGGACTTGGGGGTGTTGGTTGATGAGAAGCTCTGCATGACCCAGCAATGCATGCTTGCAGCCCAGAAGGCCAACTCTATCTTGGGCTACATACAAAGAAGTGTGGTCAGCAGGTCCAGGAAGGTGATTCTGC
This sequence comes from Phaethon lepturus, assembly GCF_000687285.1. NCBI lineage: Eukaryota > Metazoa > Chordata > Aves > Phaethontiformes > Phaethontidae > Phaethon > Phaethon lepturus. The sequence goes on from NW_010521053.1 coordinate 91,123, forward strand.
CCCTCTACTCTGCTCTGGTGAGACCCCAAATGGAGTTCTGTGTCCAGCTCTGGAGCCCTCAGCACAGGAAAGACATGGACCTGTTGGAGAGGGTCCAAAGGAAGGCCACAAAAATGATCTGAGGGATGCAGCACACCTCCTATGAAGAAAGGCTGAGAGAGTTGGGGTTATTCAGCCTGGAGAAGAAAAAGCTCCAGGAAGACCTTATAGCCGCCTTTCAGTACCTGAAGGGGCTCTACAAGAAAGCTGGAGAGGAACTTTTTACAAGGGCATGTAGCGATAGTACAAGGGGTAATGGGTTTAAACTGAAGGAGGGTAAGTTTAGAATAGATATAAGGAAGCAATTTTTCACTATGAGGGTGGTGAGGCACTGGAACAGGTTTCCCAGAGAAGTTGTGGAAGTGTTCAAGGCCAGGTTGGATAGGGCTTTGAGTAACCTGGTCAAGTGGAAGGTGACCCTAGGTGGACAGTGGAAGTCCCTAGGTGGACCTTCCCTAGTGGAAGGTGTTCCTAGGTGGAACTAGATGATCTTTAAGGTCCCTTCCAACCCAAACTATTCTACGATACTTTAATATACATTTTGAACAGAATAAAAGTATTGCAATGGCTGAAAATAACTAGCAATAAGAAACTTAGTAACATAGTACATTTATACCACAGCATTTAAATAAGTGGTCAAGAAACGTCTCACCTGACTTTAGAGGCCTACAAGACATCTGTATATTTACTGGTCACTTCCAATTTTTTTATATCCAATGGAGATGAATAGGCAGTAGAGGATGGAATTTAGCTATAGATATCTACTTTAGGATTATATGAATCACAGACTGAGTGCCTGTTTCTCTCTGCTAATAATAAAATAAACCTACATAAATAGCTTAGTTGTAGGTATCTGCTAATACAGATGTAAAGATAAATTAAAAGAATCATCCCTGTTTACTATTTTATTTTCCTTGTATGGATCAGATGACTAATTTTCCACTACAATAAATTCTGATGGTGGATTATTTACAGGGTTATAATTGAAAGCACATATTCCATCTTTATGTGGCAATAGAAATCTAATTGTCCTATACGAACTTTGGCTACAGAGAAAATCTATGTCATACAACACTTAATTGCTAAGAAATATCAAATTCACAGCAGTTGAGGTCTCAATGTACAGTCATCCTCCATGTCACTTTGAACCTACGTTTCATGGGAAAATTCACACAAGAACATCTAGATTATATTGTGACTTGCCAGCAATGCCAAGTGCTTTTGAAAAGTTTTTTTCTCCACATTTGCAATAAAAGCTTGACTGTGTTAGGATTTGATACAGAATATGTCATATAAGAGGTGGTCATCTAACAAACATTATTCATGAAAAATTACACTCCTCAATGTATGAGAAAGTTTAGCAAGTTTAGAACGGAATTTTAATTATTATCTTCCAACTGCAATTAGGGCAGACACAATAAATAGTAACACTTAGACACAGACATAAATGCTGCCATTACGAGAAACGGAGAATTGTCTTTCATGATGAGCCATGGGAAGAGTAAGATGAATCAGGTGAAAGCATAAAAGCAGAAAATAAATCAGTAAATATCAAGAACTGATACAAAACAGAATGGAAAAGGAATAGAATAAATTAATTCAAACAATGTAGTGGTGGATGTGTGGAAGACTTCATTATATAAAAAAATATTGCTGATCATTGAGACAATTAACTGGATTAAGTAGTTCAATACTTAACAACAATGTATGACAAAGAGTCATATGGAATCATCTATGAAGTCATACAGTTTCCCTTAGAAAATCATCTGGGATAAGTCCCTATGCAGTGAAATTATATGCATGGCCAAAGGAAAGGAAAAGCTTTTGCTCATATTTTTCGGCTACAAACAATCATCAATAACTTTTGGGGCTTGTAAAGGAAAAAATACTAAAAGGTACAAGAAAAAAATCAAACATTTACCACTGATGTGACAAAACTTAACAAAGATGACATCAAATCCCAGATTTATTTTTTTAGTAGACTTGTATTAATTCCACACTAGTTAGAATAAAAAGCTGGTTTAAATTAAGAATTCCTTAAAAATAGGACAAATTTTTTATTATCTAGAATTCCTTTTCACAGCAGTTGTAATAATAAATGGGAAAGACACTTAAGCAAGCTGGAATATTAATAATTTAATAGTATTTTCTTATGTTTTGTATCACAAAAGAAAATAATTGAAACACTGTTCTTTAATGAGTACTTTATGTCATTTGTGTAGTTTCTGTTTAGCAATAGTATTTGTCACTGAACAATGTTTATGTGTAGGACTTCAAACATATCTCACAAATGTTCATGTTCAACTATCATGATTGATCTTGCCATTACCTCCAGTTGTAGAAAACCCAATAATTTAAACTCAAGTGTTTGCTGCTAGTTAGCCTAGTAAATTTAGTCTGCCTCTTATAAGATTAAGCTATTACAATTTTATCTTTCTAAAAGGAGCTACTTATTTGCTGTGAAAAGATTAAGGAACCTGTTACTCCATCTGTAACAGTATATATATTCTACAGCAAAGAAATCTAACAAATCTGGGGAAACTGGTTGTTTGCTCAAACAGTTGAGTGAACCATTAAAATGTCTCATGGAAGCTCCAGGGTTCCAACTTCTCTTTTCGTTATATATTGTCTCGACAAGCTCTATGAAGAGCTCCTCTTTTCTCAGGGCCTGAGTTGGGAAAATGAGTAAATAAATGTTTCCTATAGCACTCTTCATCTCAGGAATTTTGTGTAACTTGGAAGTAACTAAAAAAAAGATGTGACATAAAAACCTGAATGTTAGTTTAAATATTTTACAAGTTCAGAAGCTAGAACAAGTATTCTGAAAAGTTGTATCCTTATTTTTTCCATATAATGTAGAGGACAAAGTATTTTAGACCAGAGTATGGTTCTGTATCCAAGTGTCTAGGATGTTCAGCCCTAGACTGATGTCCCAGTCAGTTTTGGACATGGTGTCTGTATCTCATATTCAGCACCAACTGGAGAATACCAGTATGTAAGTGTCAATTTACTGAAGATGGTAATAGGGTATACTGTCATTTTGTTTCGTCTTGACTGAGACTGTGAATGGATTTTGTTTGAAAAACTTCTTGCTTCTGGATCAAAGCCACAATCACAACCAAGTTCAGCCCCGACCTCAGTGTCAATATGTTCAATGTTGGACAGGCGAGACATACACTTCTCCAGCTACTCAAAGAACCTGAGAAGTAGCTTTGTGGGGATTTAAAGAATTGTGAATATGGGCAAAGGCACCTACATATCACTGGACATTTTTAAATGCCCACCTCCTTTTTGCTATCTAGCTCTGTCTTCCTGCTTTCCCCAAGCAGATCATTGTTTCCAACTGGTAATCTGTGAAAGAAAAGATCTGGGCCAGAACTCAATGAAGAAAACTAATAGAAAAATGCACAGCAAAATCAACAGACCATCAACCTGCTTTAATTAGTTATCTTCTTATTGTAATTTAGTCTGATGTGCAAAAAGTAACTGTAAAAGCATTACTTCTTTATATATATAAATACATAAAATATCATTAAAAAATCTTTTAGTGACTTTCTATTATGTCTCATAATTGAAATAATGGTTACTCTACATCTACTGTGCTAGTACACATTAAGCAAATATTAGCAAAACCAGAGAAATATCAATGGAATGGAACAATATTATACACTGATTACTCTTTTTTTCTTCAGTGTACCTTTCAACCCAATAACAGCATTGAATATACTTCAAATTCCCACTGGTCCTGAAAGATTTCACAAGAGTTTTCCAGCCTGGTGAAAATCTCACACCACTTTATCTCCCAGCACCATACCTCAGCAGCCTTGCCCTCAATTTCGGTGACCCATTGGTGCATGTGAAAAACTCTAAACACCTTTTCAAAAAAACCTCATTGCTGACCTTAACTACATCTCTTCAGTACACCAGTTTCTGTTCATGCATTTCACCTACCATAGGCAACTTTTCCCTGATGGAGTTTCTTTCCAAGCATACAGTCTTCTCCAATTTACTCTCATGGAAACTTTTCTCTGTACTGTAGTCTCTCCGTAGCCTGGGAATAGATCAGTGTTGCCAAGATGTTTTGGATGCACTGGCTGCTTCCGTGCGTGGCATTAGCTCCATCTCACCCCTGCTGGTACTCCTTCTGTCTGTGTAGATTATCCTGTAATGATCATTTCTTCCTTTCTTTCTTCCCATTTTTCCTCCATTATTGATATCAATAAGTGTCCATTAGTAGTGCTGAAATTACATTTTGATAAAGAAGAGGTGTCTTTTTTATGAAATAAGCTTCAGCTGGAGTAGAGACCTAAGCATGTGTCTAACTTCGTCCATTGAAATGGACTCGTTAGCTTCATGAGATTATTTAGGTGTGCAAATTTTATTCATTACTACTTGAGAATGGTTTATCAGGTTGTATCCGAAAAGCATCAGCCATACCAATGTGAACTGCACTAGTAAGACAATATATCCAGTTGGGGGGGGAGCGGGGGGAGCACTGTTGTAGTGTCTCCCTTCCAAACTCCTTTTCAGGCTAACAAATTTTACTGTACTACACTTAGATGTTTTGCTTACAAAAACATGTCATAAACTTAGCATTAGCAGCTTCTTATTCTTCACCTCTCTCGTATCTCTTGAGCAAAATTGTGCATAGAAGAGCATTTGGTAAAGAAGTAGCTTCCAACATCTTTCCAGTGTGTTTTACACTAAGGAGAGTCAGTCTGGTGAAATAATAGAACCATAGAATCATAGAATCATTTAGGTTGGAAAAGACCTTCAAGATCATCGAGTCCAACTCTTAACCTAGCACTGCCAAATCCACCGCTAAACCATGTCCTTAAGCACCACATCTACACGTCTTTTAAATACCTCCAGGGATAGTGACTCAACCACCTCCCTGGGCAGCCTGTTCCAATGCTTGACAATGCTTCTGGTGAACAGATTTTTCCTAATATCCAATCTAAACTTCCCCGGCACAATTTGAGGCCATTTGCTCTCGTTCTGTTGCTAGTTACTTGGAAGAAGAGACCAACACTCACCTCACCACAACTCCCTTTCAGGTAATCGTAGAGAGCGATAAGGTTTCCCCTCAGCCTCCTTTTCTCCAGGCTAAACAACCCCAGTTCCCTCAGCTGCTCCTCATAAGACTTGTGCTCTAGACCCCTCACCAGCTTCGTTGCCCTTCTCTGGACACGCTCCAGCACCTCAATGTCCTTCTTGTAGTGAGGGGCCCAAAACTGAACACAGTATTCAAGGTGCGGCCTCACCAGCGCCGAGTACAGGGGCACAATCACTTCCCTACTCCTGCTGGCCCTGATACAGGCCAGGATGCTGTTGGCTTTCTTGGCCACCTGGGCACACTGCTGGTTCATATTCAGACAGCTGTTGACCAACATCCCCTAGTCCTTTTCTGCTGGGCAGCTTTCCAGCCACTCTTCCCCAAGCCTGTAGTGTTGCATCGTGTTATTGTGACCCAAGTGCAGAACCCAGCACGTAGCCTTGTTGAATCCCATATGATTGGCCTCATCCCAAATTGCATAGCTGCTCTTTTATCTCCGAAGTCAGAGAGCAAAGTGAAAAAAACCATGGTTTTTATTTTCAGCTTTTGAAAAACAATATAGAAAGACTATTAAGATTAGAAGATTGGAGATGTGATTCTCTGTTTTCTAACCTGAAGAAGTCAATGGAGGTCTGAAACCAGAGTTAAGCCCCCTAAGTGCAAGCACATGGATAATTGCATAAAAGAATATGCTATTTAAAGAATACTGGAGAAAAGACATTCAGAAAAAAAAAGAGGTTGATTTGGCTTTTACCATCTATGACAGCATTTAAAGAAAAGATTTTTTTAAGTAAAGAACAAAACTCAGTTTTGATTAGCACTCATGAAAACTTCTCCAGAAAATTTCATGGCACGTATCCCTAAACATTCTTTTAGACAAAAATGTTGAGCTTCCTTGTGGTGGGTTGACCTTGTCCAGCTGCCAGATGCCCACCCAGCTGCTCTCCCACTTCCCCTCCTCAGCAGGACAGGGGAGAAAATAAGATGAAAAAACTCGTGTGTCAAGATGAATAAAAGGAGATCACTCACCAATTACCATCACAGAAAAAATAGACTCAATTTGGGGAAGATTAGTTTAATTTATTGCCAATTAATTATAGAGTAGAATAGTCAGAAACAAAAACAAAACTAAAACCTTTTTCCTCCACCCCTCTTTTTTCCCAGGCTCAACTTTGCTGCTTCATTCCTGACTTCTCTGTCCCCTTCCCACACTGAGCAATGCAGGAGGATGAAGAATGGGGGGTTGGGGTCAGTCCATAACAGCTCCTCTCTGCCACTCCTTCCCCCTCACACTTTTCCCCTGCTCCACTGTGGGCTCTCCACCAGCTGCAGCTTCCTCCAGGGCACATCCACCTGCTCTGGCATGGGTTTCTCCATCAGCTGCAGTGTGGTTATCTGCTCCCTCATGGTCCTCCATGGGCTGCAGGGGGACAGCCTGCCTCATCATGGTCTTCACCAGGGGCTGGAGGCGAAAGTCTGCTCCCATGCCTGGAGCACCTTCTCCCCCTCCTTCTTCACTGACCTGTGTGTCTACAGAGCTGTTTCTCTCACTTTTTTTTTCACTCTCACATAGATGTTATGCAGTGTTTTTTACCCTTTCTTAAGCTTGTTTTTCCCAAGGTGCCACAACCTTCGTTGTTGGGCTCAGCCGTGCCCTGCAGTGGGTCCATTGGAGCTGACTGGAACCATCTGTGTCCGGCACAGGTGAGCCCCAGCCTCTCCTCACAGAGGCCGCCCCTGCAGCCCTCCCTGCTACTAACACTTTGCCATGGACACTCAATACATTAATTCATATAGAAACCAATTTTGTTTTAAATTGGTTTAGTTATAAAAGAAAGCAAATAAATCTTGAGACTAGTTTTCTCCTGCTGTATTCTGTGATCATGAAATCTAATCAATGTAATTAAAATAGACATATTCTCACAAATTCTATTGATTTGGATGAACTCCCATTTCTCCATGAAATACTTTTCTCATTAAAAAATATCAACCAGCCAATTATTATTAATGTTTTAAGCCAACCCCAGCAGGCTAACTAAGCTTTTTTAATAAAGAAAAGGTTTAGAAAACAATCTGCCATGGAATTTTTAAAATCCAAATCAAACCCAAAAATTTCATGTGAATTTTAATATTTAAATGCAACTGAGAAAGACACTTAGCAATTTTAGTGTATCCCGTATCATATTCAGTGATTATATCCTACCTAACACATGAAATTACACATGGAAGTAGATAAGAACATTTTCTCCACTGTTTAGAGGGAGCTGAGTGCTAGGATGACCATTTTGGTGATATTGCTAGAGGAAGGCAAAAATAAGAAATGTTCTGGATTTGGGGTTCTGAAGGCAACAATAAATGAGCTTTTTGTGCAATGGTATTTCCCACTATGTCCTTTGTCTCAGTAAATGACATCCTTATGAGCACACCCTGAAGGGGTAGATGGAGAATCGGGTCTTGTGCCTCTGTATAAGTGGACTCCTTTAAGGAAGAGGATAACCTGTTCTTTGTCTATTAAAAAATAAAGATGAAATAACAATAGTGCATATTATAATTAAGAATGATCGCTTTCAGAATACCTTACAGCTTCAAAGCACTATGAAACCATCAAGTAATTAATGTTTACTTAATGAAATTAACATAATTCAATATGCAAAGACTGAAACAACAGAAGAGTTTTAAACTGCACAAGCCAAATCCCTGAGCCTACCTGAGAGGCTGCACAACTTTATAGTCAGGTTCTACACAAACCCGTGATGTGCCATGCACAGTGTCCAACAGCAGCAGAATAGATCAGCAGAATAAATCATTTGGAAAACAATAAAGTCTCAAAGGAGATCCAGGCTTTTAAATGGCTCTCCAGAGGGTCAAAATCACATACCTTGATGTTCAAGTTGCTCGTGCTACTAACAGACAGGAAAGAATTGACCAGATAAAGGTTTTTTTCTTGTCAACAATATAACATTTTATTGCTAATCAATTCTTACACCTTATTCATGGTATGATTCTGCATTTTTATATACTTAGAAGTTCCATTGACTTAAATAAGAGTAGTGAGTGCACAAGGAATGGAGAATAAGGCCTTTGAAGTTCAGTATCATTATTTAGATTTCAGGCATGCCTGGAGACAGCACTCAAGATTAATAAAATGCTTTGCTTCAATTAGCTCTGTGTCTCCTGCATTCCTCCCCAATTCCCTCTGCCCTTGTTTAACATACTCCCTTATCCCTTTGCATTATCCAGACAGGTGCTCTCTGCTACCACAGACTGCTGGAAGTTTCATGGAGGAGATTCAGTGTGGGGAGGAGGAGGAGGGCGTGCATTGGTTTCTTGGCTCTGATGCAGGAAAGGAGAATATGTGAGTCCGTATATGAGGCTGATTTGTTCTCCCTGAGTATTGTTTCTGAGATCATTTATAAGTATCTCTGAAAAAAAAATCTTAAAAGATCTCTTATATGATTATGATCAACTTCTATGTATGACAAGCATATTTTCACAATCTAGCACAGAAAATATAAAGCAAAGGAGTATTACTTCTAGCTCATTAATTTTGGGGGAGAGGGAAGCCACTATAACAGAAAAAAATATATACCCTTTTGTATATATGAAAGAAATCTTTATTGCAGTAGAACTCAGATTTCTACCATGATTTTCTCTGGTTTTCCACTGTAATAAGCCCCATCATTTCAGATTTCCTTGAAAGAGGCTTAGGAGCATAATGCAACGGCCACTCAAAACTGACGCATCCTGCAAAGTGGGGGCAGGAAATTATAAGTTTCACACCAAGTTCAATGGGAAAGTCATAAGGCCCTGCTCCTTCTCCCTTGGGGTATTTTCCTATTTTATTGTCAGTACTATAATGGGTAATCAGTTCCTGAAATGGTGCCCTGCTGTCTAGATGAAGCATTTATAGGTTTTTTAAGCAGTCCATTTGAACACTGCAGAATAAAAAAGTCAGCCCTTGTAAGTTCAGGTTTTAGGGCCCTGATCCTGCACTGAACTATGTGTCAGCAAACCTCCTGCTCACTTACAATTCAGTGCAGGATCAGTGTCTCAATTTCTAGATCTTCTGCTGCAATTCAGACCTTTATTTATCACAGCTGGAAACAACATTACAAATAAAAATGCTTCCAAAAACCAAAGTGTCTGTCCTTTTTAAAAGTTAACTTTATTATTTATGCACATATATTTACATAGTAATCCTCTGAATGGAGATGCTGCTTCTAATGAATTAAGGGGTTACTACAAAAATATATAAATCATCACAAATGTTTTCCATGCAGAAACATTCTTCTTTAAAAAAAATCTGTTCAAAGCTCTAAGGAAAGAAGTCTTTTTGAGGGCCTAGCATCATAAACTAGATCCAAGAAAGACCTTATGGGACAGATCCAATATATGATTTAGGCCTAAAAGGAAACGAAAAGAATTTAGAGATCACTTAAGGTCATTCTAAATTGGTATTTAGAAGCCCAAACTTGACTATAGCCCAGATCATTAACTAGGTCACCTCTTTTCAGCACTGCCTAATCCTTACAATACCTAAATCTACAAAATGTCTTCCTGTGTGGCTTAAAGTTTGCTGCTGCTGAAAGTGGCCATACTTGTTCAGACCTGGCTACTGAAGATATATGCCCATTGCCCAGATAAATTCCAGGTTTAATCAGAGGATCATAAGTCAGTGAGCCATCTGCTTCTCCAGAAAACTCTGAAAATATTGCTGTGTCTTTTTTCACATCTGTTTAATGTTCAAAACTCTTCTTCACAGGAGCTAGAGGCCCATTACCAGCCCTGAGCTGGCATTGACCAAAACCTTAACGGCAGCCACAGGAAAGGGCGTGTTCCACTCACCTGCTGAGGTGGGACCTCTATAAAGCAGGAGTCATGGTATTAGAGAAGATAGAAAGTTTATGAGTGACTCTCTTCTAGTTGTCATGGTATTTAGTAGGAAAGAGGTAAATCTGATATTTTTTTCAGATCGTTACTCCCAAGACTATTGTCTTTGTAAACAAACGGCATAGGAAGTACATATCTATTCTGAGACAGAATATAAGAATATAAGAATATAATATATAAGAATATAATTTCTGTCCCACTCGAAGGACAGACAGAGAACCCTTTCTATGGTCACTTGATTTTTCTGGTTGCAATGGCTTAATTGCAAGAGCAAAGGCAAACATTTATCAGCAGCCCTCCTCACCAGCTTGCTGCTTGTCTCAGGAGGTCACAGAACTCGGTGATTAAGGCCACTGGCGGTATGGGGGAACAGGAGGGGAACAGGGAATTGCTTCAAGATTCGAAAATCTGCTTACTGGATGAATGGTTTAACTGCCAGCCTACAGTTTAAAAGACAGGGAATGCAATTTATCATCACTTTTCAAACTCATTCCCATTGGTGCATATCCCCCCAAGGTGTGTAGGCTTTCAAAATCAGCATCTCACTCTTTTCCTCTGAAGTCTTTCCCATCAGAGTAAGAATTTATTCATGGGAACTAGCTACTTACTCTCAGCTGAGTGACATATATCTGAGTTGACCATACCATTTTAATTCTTGGGCTCAATCAACCTTTTCTCATGTAAAATGAAAAAGAAGGATGATAGCAGGAGCAGGACTGAATTTTCCCTGAAGAAATTTATTTTTTTTTTAGATACATTGAAAGACTGAGGACATGGCTCCATAGACAAATGTAAAGATTCATATGGCAACCTATCCCACATTTCAGTTGGCCTGCTATAAGCTGAGTCCAGTTCCAAGGCTGGGTGGTAGTGTTAACATGGCACTAAGCCCAAGTTAACCAAGCATCAGGAGGCGCCTGAGAAAATGAGAGCATTGGCAGCTTTACAGTTCTGAAAGGCTTGAGACTGTGTTTTAGGCACTCCCTTGGACTCAATGAATAGTTCTATTCAGTAGCAGGTGATTATCCTTAAGAGCAGGACCTATATGCACTCTGATAGAGAGCTAGTAGAGACACCCTACTGTGACTGGTTTTTTGGCAAGCCTCACCAGAGGCTTTGGCAGCCTCTCTTCCTCTAAAGTGCTACTGTGCTTTTGCATGGTTGCATTCTTCATGCAAACAAATATCAATGACAACCCTAAGAACATGGAGAACTGATAATAATTATTGTTTTCACTGCTGGATAGGAGCGAACAACTGCAACATCGAGAAATATCATGCTTTCTGAGAATTTTTAAGAAAATATATCTATTTCCTTTAGCTTAAGTAATAAAATCCAGTTATCTGACAACATATTTGAATTGTGTTTTCATTATACGCATGTACATTTGGCAATGGATTAGAATTTTTAATTAAGGCCCCATGTGGTTATCAGACTAGAGTAATTAGTAACTTCCAATAGCAATTTTATGTTAATGTTTGTGAAATAATGTTTTAGACAATTTTAGAACAAAATAAAATAAAATGTGGAATGTCTTAAAGATCACATCATTTGAGCCCATACAAAATGTTTCTTTTATTAAGTTTTTTTTACTTCATTCTATATGTGACAAAGTATTGTTAGTAGACATATGTTCATGTAATTTCAAAGCTGGAAAATGATTACTTGAATTGAAAATATCTCTTTACAGTATTTCTTATGCTCGCTGAACCTGGCCTCCTCTGGATTATTTTGTGAAGTTTTAGTTCTGGGAAGAAGGGTAAAACAAGGTCCACAAAAACCTCTGACAAAGAAAAGACATGTAAGGGAAAGAAATGCAAATGGAAAGAGACATAAAAAGGCAAATGTTTTTCAAAATTAAATAGAAGCAATACATCAACCATTCAGAATGTTAGCAGTGAATATTATTTCTAACTTTTGTAGCAAAATCGTTTGCATGAAACATAATACTCAGTCTAAAAAATCACTTAGGGCATGTGTCTGCCTAACTTCTACTTGTGTTAACAGCTGTTGGGGTGGGAATAAACAGCGTTTTATTGCTTTTCCACTTGCCTACTGGCTGCAGCTCTTTGCAACACACTCCCAACCTTGTTGGCCAAAATCAGGTAACTGTAAGGCCTGTTCACAAGAGGGAAAGGCCCCTATCTCTAAAAAAGATAAAATGTTCTTGGCGAGATGACTCCAAAGGTTTCTCTGAGACACTGAAAACTTGTGCTGGCCTGAAGGCTTTGCTCTGCCAAGAAAACACAATCTATTCTGTCTTGTGAGGAACGCCACAGTGAGTATGCAGGGAGCAGCAAAATTTCTGTGAGGCAAGGTGAGAGTTTCCATCTCCTAGAGCTTTGGGTTGTGATACAGGAACAGTTTAGACCGCCAACAATATGTGTGTTAATGACTAGTCTTGCTTGCAAGATCTTAGTGGCAAATGAGTCATCTCGTGCATCACAGTACCTCCTAACCTCTTGATACTGGCTAGATGCTAGGCAGACTAGAGACCTATTGGAGAAAAATGTTATTACAAAGCTCTGAATTATGCCGTATTCTAAATACACCAAGGCTGATGAGGCCGTGTAGGTGGAAGATGTCACTCCTACTATATGCATCTTCATTACTGAAATTTCCACACTAGCTCTTTTTGATTCCAAGTCTTTTGTTTACAAACAAAAAATGGGATCTCTAATTTGATAATTAATTCTCACACCAGCTATTTTTGACAGTGTATTTTGTTTACTTATAGTTGGCATGCAGGGGTTTTCAGTCTAAGGGCCAAGACACAAGATATAAGCAAACAATGACACAAGACATAACCACTATTTATGTTCATTTTTGGTGGCTCTCTCCTACATGTAACCAGCATATAAATGTTTATTTTTTACTACACTTTTAAATTATTTAGGCCAGCAGGTAGAAAGCAAAGGAGGATACCGATAATTTCTACCAGTAGTTCTCTTGTCATCCCTTTGACTCCAGTCTGTGTTTTTTACTTATTTTCAACAATCTATTGATGAAATCTTATCCTCCTAGTTCTCTTACCCTGAGGGAGCAATGCCATTGGTATTTCCAAAGGAAATTCTACTTCTTCAAAAGGAATAGGAGACAAAAATTTTCATTATCCCAGTGATGGGATGTATGATCTTAAAACTTCCCATTTGTAAACACCTTCTCCCTCACTGTTGCTCCAAATACCTTTTCTCTCAGATGGTGTAAATGAATAATAAATTAAACTCAGTGCTGTTGTCTTCAAACTAATTTAAATTTGAATGTTGATATCTCTGTTTCAACACTGTAGAAGGTTTATATGTGTGCCTTTAAGTTTACTGGTTACGAGTTAATCTGTTGTAAGGCATCACCTCCTTCATATCTAGTCTCACTTACTCGGCAAGAATTCCTGTGGGTTTTGTATCAACAGGAGCTTTGGAGGGGACAATTATACTGGCAAAAAACTTATAAATAAAGGGATAGAAATGAACCAGACATGAAAATTTTTGTCTGACATGTCTCCCAAGACTCCATGTCATCTGCTTCTCAGAAAAAGGAATCCTACAAAATGTGCATGTCTTAGAATAGAGGAATATTTTCAGCAGTTTTGAAGATTCCAATACAAACTAAAATTTCAAACGAAGCTTTCCTTGTATGGAGACGTTATTATTTCTCTGTTTCTACTGTTTCTGCTGAAGTAATTTTACCTGATACAGACTAGGGTTTTAATTGCCTTTTGAGGGAGCTGCTTCATGAGGGAGTGTTGTTCCCTGATAGACTATTACAGCTAGTTCTTCTTTTTTTCACTCCCATCTGATTTAGCTCCATTTTATTGCTCTTGAAGATAATGATACTGCATTCGACACAAGTATGTTACATTCTCCTTCTACACTACAGTTATCTATGTCATCCATTTTTTCTCATATCACAGTCTTCCACTGAACTGGTGATCCCTCCCAACGCTTTGTAGTTCATGACATTTATGACAAAGTCATCAATGGAGTATCAATAAATTTGCATCAGTGATGTTCCTGGATCTTAATATTTTTCCTTCTAACACAAAATCTTTTCTCTAAGGAATGAACTCTTGTTTTTATTTACAGCAGTATTTTCAGATGTTATCAGACAATGATCCAAATAGTAGTAGAGTTTGTCCTGAGGAAAAAAACTGCTTTCAGACATGCAAACAAGTGGCAACTCTGATATGTTACTGCCTGGATGTCACTGAGATATCTTGTTTATTTAGTTGTGCTTGACACCAATTTAGCAGCTTAAGAAAGGAATAAAATACAACTTTTTTTTTTTTTAAGATAAAAGATCCAAACCCAGTAGCAGCCCTTGAACAATACTTGAAAATCTAACGACTTTAGAATAGTTTGATGGAAGACTGAGGGATTAGAAGGTATGTCTACATTAGGAAGCAGTATCGTGCAATAGGGGTGAATCTGTGGAGTGAAACCATTAGTTCAAGCAATCTATCCTCTGCAGTATAAGCATTTTAGATGGGGTACTTTAGAGAAGCTGCAGTCTTGTCTTATGCTGAAGTGCAGGGGGTGTAGTCCTATGGCACAATTCTTTGCCTATCTTCCATGTAGACCATATAAGGCATTAAAACCTATTCTTCAGCCATCCATTCAATAATGACAAAGACTGGCAAAAATACAGGGTCAAAAATCTCCCTAGAGATAAAGTGACTTAATGTATACTGACTTTGAAATGTAACAAGAGACATCAAAGAAAATCTACATCTAAGGACTTCCCATCTTTACCAAAGATATACCAGTTACACCCACAACCCTTATGACATCCTGAAAAAGAATTGTCTTTGGATTTGTGTTAGCTACTTATGTAAGTTAGGAGGACTAACATATCTCTTTCTTTTCACAGAGTCTTATATAAATTTGAATTTTGAATGTTTTTTATTTGACACCTTTCATATAATTACTATCTTGTTTAAATATCCTTGTGCTATTGCCTGAGGTAAATGCAGTAGAAAATCACAATGTTCAATGTTACTGTCTTATAGTTTCATCCCCTCTGTCAAACTGAGAACTTTTTTAAATTCTGCAGGGGAACTTTTATTTCATTTGCTTGTTCATTCCTAATGTGGATGAATAAGTTGCTGGCTATCTACTTACAGATATAGAATATTTCCTGTGTTAGCCAAGCTTAAAATGGATCTGATCACTTTTGTCATTGTCACAGAGATTTTTTTCCCACTGCACAATAATGAAACATAGAAAAAATATACATTATTTTTTTAAAATTTATTTAAATGATTGATAGTTAAATCAACTGCTGCTCATTCTAAGTCAGATTCTCAAAATTAATACAGATTAACTTTAGAAAAAAAATGAGCATATACTTATATCAAACTTTTGTTTCAGAAGGACTTGGAGTCTGTCTGCCACAGCATTGTCCTGGAGAAACTGGCAGCTCGTGCCTTAGACAGGTAAGTCTTTGCTGGGTAAAAAACTGGCTGGATGGCTGAGCTCAGAGAGTTGTGGTGAATGGAGTTAAATCCAGTTGGTGGCCAGTCACAAGCCGTGTTCCCCGAGCTCAGTTTTGGGGCCGGTCTTGTTTAATATCTATGATCTGGATGAGGGGATCAAGTGCTCCCTCAGTAAGTTTGCAGATGACACCAAGTTGGATGGGAGTGTTGATCTCCTCAAGGATAGGAAGGCTCTGCAGAGGGATCTGAACAGGCTGGATCAATGGGCTGTGGTCAACTGTATGAGGTTTAATAAGGCCAAGTGTCAGGTCCTGCACTTCAGTCACAACAGCCCCATGCAACACTACAGGCTTGGGGAAGAGTAGGTAGAAAGCTGCCTGGTAGAAAAGGACCTGGGGGTGCTTGTTGACAGCTGGCTGAACATGAGCTGTCAGTGTGCCCAGGTGGCCAAGAAGGCCAACAGCATCCTGGCCTGTATCAGGAATAGTGTGGCCAGCAGGAGTAGGGAAGTGATTGTGCCCCTGTACTCAGCACTGGTGAGGCCACACCTTGAATCCTGTGTTCAGTTTTGGGCCCCTCACTACAAGAAGGACATTGAGGTGCTGGAGCGTGTCCAGAGAAGGGCAACGAAGCTGGTGAGGGGGCTGGAGAACAAGTCTTATGAGGAGCGGCTGTGGGAACTGGGGTTGTTTAGTCTGGAGAAGAGGAGGCTGAGGGGAGACTTTATCGCTCTCTACAACTATCTGAAAGGGGGTTGTGATGAGGTAGGTGTTGGTCTCTTCTCCCAAGTAACTATCGACAGAACGAGAACAAATGGCCTCAAGTTGCACCATGGGAGGTGTAGATTGGATATCAGGAAAAATTTCTTCACTGAGAGAGTGGTCAAGCATTGGAACTGGCTGGCCCGGACGGGGGTGTAGTCACCATCCCTGGAAGTGTTCAAAAAATGTGTAGATGTCCACAAAAATGCCATGTGTCCCTGGCACTTTGGGACATGGTTTAGGGAACATGGGGCATGGTTTAGTTGGGTTGATGGTTGGACTTCATGATCTTAAAGGTCTTTTCCAACCTTAATTATTCTGTGACTCTGTGAGTGAATTCAAAAGATTGGTGCCAGGCAAGAATTCTACATTTACCTACAACAGCTATGGAACAATACAGCATAGTGCTTGAAGTACTCAATAGCGGAGGAAACTGGGCACTGGATTCCCTACCCAGTTTACAGTGAACTGCCATTAGATAAAAGAACTCTTGGTGACAGCAAGTGTATGGACCAGAATGCAAAACTGGTTCTTCTCTGCTGTAACTTATGAAATAGGAGAAATAGGTTTTATTCCAAATTTCCAATTCCAAATTGCTCTAACCACCAAGCTACTGTGTGAAAAGCAGACTTCTAAATGAGGTCCAGCCTCATCGAGGCAGCTAGTTGTGTCTCAGAGTTAGGTTCTCAAACTGGAAGGGAAAGGGTGTTTAGACAACTATTGAGGGTAGATTTAAACTAGATAGAAGGAAGAAATTTTTCATAGTGAGGGCAGTGAAGCACAAGAACAGGTTGCCCAGAGAGGTGGTAGGTGACCTATCCCTGGCAACATTCAAGATCAGGTTGGACAGAGCTCTGAGCAACCTGATCTAGTTGAAGAAGTCCTTGCTCATTGCAGAGGTTTGCACTAGATGACCTTTAACGGTCCCTTCTAACCCAAACTATTCTATGATTCTATGATTATTTTTAGTTGACTGATCTTGAAATCACCCTACTCAGTACGCCAACATTTGTATGTTCTGTTCTTAGATGCCTAATTCAGCAAAATTCAGTTTCTGGGATACAGCAAATAACCTACACTAGCACACAAGATTTCCTGTGGAGCTGATCCTTAGGCTACAACTGCTGCTTTAGGTATATACATCTGAAGGTTTCATACTAGTGACATTTGCAAATCTCTGATATCACTTAGGAGGTGACTAACATTTCCACTGGTAATATCCCCCCTGTAACTAAGCTATTGCCAGAGGCCATGCATTTTAACACCAAACTTCTAACAGCATTAAGTTGGTATGTGTCTAGATCATTGGATTCAAAATTCATAAAACAGACATTACTCAGTGTACTCCATAGCAAAGCCTGAAACACATTCTGAGTATTTCAGCTGTACTGGAATACCTACAAGAGCTTTGATAGGACACCAAGAGACCAAATCTTTGAGGTGGACCAGACTTGATCTTTTCCCTAGAGTGACCTCTCTAAAGGAAACTGAAAACACAGAAAATCCAGGCTTTAACAGTCTTTCAACTAGGATAGCTGATTTTTTTTTTAGACAGAAAAACTCGAAGTGACTAGGACAGATAAATAGATAAACAATTAATTAATTAATTTATAAAGTATTTTCCCCCACCCTAGTTTCTCCATGATCTTACAGGTAGGTCCTTGCTTCTACATTTTATTTCAGCCAACCTGGCAGCTTTGCAGCTGGAGCAAATGGCACAGTCCTCTGCAGTTAGTAGGGATCTTGCTTCTGTAATCCCTGAAGCCTCTAATGAGGCTTTCAGTTTGCCCAAGACATGCAGGATCCAAATTCATTGCTGTACCTGTCACTGCCTCCTACTCTTCTCACCCTTGGCAATCCCCAGAACTTCCTATCTCTGTGCTTGCTCAAATGGTCTCCAGAAACTCTCCAAAAAGAGGTCCAAACTCCCCAACAGAAGGAACCCATATGGCCTACTCCCTTTGAAGGAATATAAACGTAATTTTCGACAGTAAATTTAAGGAAACTAAGAAAAAAATAAAAGAAGAAAAGAGAAGAAACATTCTCCGAAGGATTTATAGTTGTGAACCTTACCTTAAGAAACTGATTTTTACAGCAGGCATGTAAACACCTAGGTCATCTCATTTCTTCCTGGCACTCTTATTCACCATCTCCTTGTTCAGCATGCTGGCAGTTTTGAATGCCAGGCCTATCAGCCCAACACACCCTTACACTGCACAGCAAGGATAGCACCTAACTCTGCAACACTGCAGCAGCAGTCACAAGCTGCAATATTCATTTGTTACACTGCTGTTTTCTTAAGAATGATGCCCAGACGCCTAGAGCGCCTAATGAAAAATTGACATAACGGCTACAGAAATTGTTTGAGACACAAATTAAGTATAGCTCAAAACTGAATCTGTACTCAAACTGGTTTGGTTATTTTGTTTGTTTCTTTCTTTCTTTCTTTTTTCAAATTTAGTAACGCGAGAAACATTTACATGATTGGTTTCATAAAGGAAGTTTGAAGACATTGATTTCATATGGGCATTATTGGCTCTCATAGGAGCAATGAAAAAAAGGTTCTATGCAGAAATGTTTAGCCATTGGTATTCATCCCTTAAAGCTTTCTGTGCTCTGTGATAACGTGACCTTTGTATTTTCTATTGACCACCAGACTTGTATTCAATATAACACTGTATTTAAATATTAATGTACTAAAGTATATAACGGTACCATATGTTAACTTTTTTGTTCCATTTCTATCTTGACTTATACCAGAGGGTTTAGTTTCGAAAAAAATGTGAAATATGTCCTTGAAAACTTGTAACTAAATCTTTATAAATATTACAAAAACAATAATTTTGCATCAGTATGGTGAACAAGTAGCAAAGTGCCTGAAGAATATAAATTGAATGTTCTCCAGAAGAATCAGTAAAGGTTAAAATTCATCATTTTAACTGATAGGCTTTCTTTGGGAAATAACTGATGCAGTGAATACAAAATGCTATGATAATTTTGTGTTTCTCTCCAGTGTTTTTTTTTTCCTTGAAAAACAATGTCTCTTCTATAATAAAGCATACCTTTTTCCATTCATTCTAGAACTAAAGTTTCCTACAGTGCTTGTCTTCATACAAAATTGATAGATTTTTCATTTTAAATAGAAAATTTTTATCTGAATGGAGTGAACATTTCTGTCCATTTCAGGAGATGCTGCAATCCTATAGGAAATACACTGTGACTTAGATCTTTTTAGGAAAAGATTTAACCTAGACGTGGTATGAAGACTGGTTGCTAAATACCACATTTACTACCACAGTTTCCATAGTGATTTTCAGACTGTAGCAGGCTGGAGGCTAAACTAGAAAAACAGGCGTAAATACAATTTATGCTAGAAATAACAGCAGTACTTAGAAGCACCTCTTTGTCCCAGGCACTGCACCATTGCCAGCAACAGATATCTTTTCTTTCCACAGTCTTACTCTCTACTAAGTGAAGTAGCAAGGTACTGCCATCTTTCTATTGTTAGGAAACTGATTTACAGAGAATTTGAATAACATATTTTCACAGTCATGTAGGAAGACTGTCACAGAAATGAAGCCAGGTCTGTTGATTTTCAGTCCAGGTTATAAACTGGACTTCAGTTTTCCATGAAGTAACTTTACTCTTTTTAGCTATTATTCAAACTGCAGATTAACCTGCTGTGCTGATGGCCCAAAGCAGCTGACTTGCATGTAAACCAGATGTCAATTTGTGGAGATTAGCTAATTCCAAGTAATATTATTTCTTTCTACCATGTCAATACTGCTGGCCACAAAAGACTCTCAGTACAATGCACTTTGTTAACTTGGGGTGCGAAACAGGTTTTTAATTGCTTTGCCGATTTAAAACTTACCAGTATTATTAGACTGTGTTAAAACAGGGGCATACAGGGTCCAGGTTTGTACTTAGCTTGTTGGCAATCTGCCTATCACTAGTTCAAACATTTCCAAACTTTCTCTATGAAGGAATCATTGCCACTCTGTGTGTCAGGTATCCCGTGATCCCCAGGAACAAGCTCTCGGGCAGACAGACCCCGTAGCTTGGCATGGAGCACCATTTCGGTAGGCTAAGCAAGGAGCTGCAGGTACATGTACCCAAGCCCCATGTGCAGAAACTGCACTGTAGCACTGCAGGTTAGGGATGGATTTTGCTTTCTTAGTTCACCTTCAGACAGACATAACCCCCCACTCAAATATCTCTAAAAGTTCACCACAAAAGGCACAATGACTCCGAGTGTGTGTTTGTGTGAAGTTCATCCCTAATCTTTACATGAGCTAAGAATTATTCCGGCTCCCTTTATACCTTTCTCTTTTTTTTTTCCTTTTCTTTCACCAGGCTATTCAGATAAGGATTTTCATTGTCACTGTTCCCACTTTAGTCTGAATAAGTGGAGTGTATGAAAAAGCAAAACTCACAAAAGAATGACTCGCAAACACTGATGCCACCATTGGACTTGAATTTAAAGCTATCGCACAAGGACACTGTTAACATTTATCCTCCTCTCTGCAGGCCAACAAATTAAAATACTACTTGAAGTCTCGGATCAGTTTCTGCTACAGCATTTCATTTTGATTGATGTCATCTATTAATATCAGTGATGCTAGTTAGCTTTAAGACACCCCAAAGGGTAGTCAACTAGTTAAAACTCCAAATGAACCTCATGCCAGCTGTTTAGCCCCTTGAAAGTTTTGCTGAGCATTGACAGAAGACCTTATCAATCATTACAATTAAGTGCTTTCAGACTGTCCCTTCTAAGGGGAGTCAGTTGAAGTATCATCTGCTATTTTACTTTTAAAACTCACTGGTCTCCTTCTCTAATGCAGCCATTTCACTTTTGAAATTATGTTTCTTTTGCAGGAAGTGATGGGCTGATGAAGAAAACTTCTTGTTTTAATAATCAGCAGTTTCTATGATGTGACATAATTTTTGCAGTGCTCAGGGCCTTTTACAAATCAAAAGGAATTCAACTAAAACAGTAATTAATGTCAAATGACTAGTCACATATGGCCCTGTTTAATTAAAAAGTTCTAATCTTTGATTAAACCTCACACGTTCTTGTGACTGCAAACTGTTGTCTGAAAAGAGAAAGTAATTGGGTACATAATCTATTGTGTCTTCTAACTGACACCTGCTAATTGTCTCAGCAGCAAATGGCAACAATTTAATTTAGAAAGTTAAAAAGTGTATCTTAAATACCCAGAAGATTTTTTCCTGTATTATGTATTCCTTTACTATACTGGGAAGACCTCTTCCTGAGTTTATGCTTCTAAGAATTTCCTGCTCTCTAAGAAAATTATTCCATTGTTTTTCGACAACATGCTTTCCTATAGTAAACACAAAATATAAGATGTACTGGTCCATTCTTTTAACGTGAAGTTACTGTTTTAAATGTTACTATTCATCTCTAATTATATTTTTTCCTAAATATTGACTAATCTGCACAGCAGCAATTACAAACAGGTTTCTATACACATAGCTTACAGGAAAAAAACCAGGAGAAATGAGCCACAGAAATTATGTCCACAGGAATTCTGACTAATTCAGAATTTCAGCTGAAGAAAAACTGACAGCTATAACCACTTTCAGTGCTCCCTCCTCTTCCTTGTGCTCTTGGGATCTTAGCTTCAGCACTAGCAGTGCAAAGATGACTGTTAAGGCAAAAGTGTCTGAGAGGAAAGAATATCCTTTACCAGCTTCCACTTTTTTTTTTTTTTTTTTGCTCATCAGTGCAGAGTCTAACTCTGTGATTTAACAAAAATTATAATCACTCTTAAGTCTGTGTTTACTGCTGAGGTGCTCTTGCTTCCTAGGCTTATGGCTAATCTGCCAGCTAGATTTTTTTTCCTGTCTTCTATGGCATGATCATTTGTTGTTTGCAGCTTTTCTGAACTAGAATTGTGACACTCCAAATATATTGGTACTCCCAGCTGAAATTCCCAACAAGTATTTTTTCTGCTTTATGTCTTATTTTACCAATATTTTTAAAAGTCCTTTGGCAAGTTGAACGAAGCATTCTCAGGGAAGAATATCACCACCATCTTTTGATAGCACGTATTTCAAAGCCACACATAATGCCCCAAACCAACTGGTAAGTGAAGTGCGTCTGCAACTATTTATTGTTTATGATGGCTTCAGATACAGCTGAGCTCTTACACCTCCAGTCAAAACCACCTACTTAGGCACAGTCATTTTCAACTTTCTTGCAATCCCAAACACATCCAGACCCACAGAAATATCCGGAACTTGTATGCTGACACTATAAAGGGACCATCACATGCCAGTGGTGGTTGTGAAGGTGTCCATGTGGAATGGCCCAGGGGCATCTTCTAACTGAGCTCTACAGAGCATTCTAAGTGCACTGAACAGTACCTATCCTTTTTCATCTATAAATGTACAAAGAAATGAAAGAACTACTTTCACTGTTACAGAGAGAGAAACTGTAGCACAGCAAACAGAAATAACCTGTCCAAGATCACAGGGACAGTCAGTGGTAGAGCCGGCAAAATAAACGTGTGTCACCTGATTTCCATATTGTTGTTCTGCAGTCAAAATATAAAAATAGCTATTTATCAATACATGAGAATGCATAGAGACAGATAGAGATATAGATGATCTAGACAGCTTTGTGACTGTTACTACAGCAAGTTGCCTGCAGTATTCCTATAGAACAGTAAATAAACACAGCAGAAGACTTGAATACATTTTTTTCACATAATCACTGACTTTCAAATGTCCAAATTTGGACTTCTTGGCCAAATCTTATCTTTTCTCCATCTACAGTATCTTCAGTTATTCATCTTTTTTTCTTCCCTGTTTCATACCTTCATTATGTCTCACCTGCTGTGACCTCTTAGCCACTGTAACCTTCTTCCCTCTAATCTCTCTCCTCCAGTCCACTCCAAACACTGCGACCAAGGTTATGCTTCTTGTTCACCACTCTGATCATGTCAAGTCATGTCTCAGTGCCTCAGGTGGTTTTCTGTCTTATTACACTACAAGGTCAAATTACTCCTCTGTAATTTCAAGGCTTTGCAAGAGTTTGCCTTAGCCTACGACTGGACTCAGTCTCTACTCTTTCCTGGCTCAGATAGAGTCCTGCCTACTGTGTGTATCCATATCTCATGCATGGCTTCCTATTTCTATTCCCAAAACTGTTTTCAGTGCCTAAAATATCTTCTACTGTTCTACCGTGTCAACCAACCCCACTTTCTTCTTTCAGGTCTCTTTACACATTCTGTGTAAATTTGGTTCTGAGTGCTTTGGGGCGAGAGTCTTGTTTTTGAAAATACGAGGCATTTCTAAACTTGCAGGTATAACAATGACGTTGAAGAAATAATAGTTATGAAAATTACTTCGTTATCTTGCACCACACTGTAGATAAACATACAGAGCAGCATTTGAATACATTCAGACTAAGTAAATAACAGACATACTTCCAATTCTCTCTTCCTCCAGATTTATACTCGAGCAAAGGGAAAGGAATAGCGGTTACTATGTGTGAGTCAGATATACCTGAGAAATTTGATTCCCTCACCAGATTGCTTTTCCTTCGAATGTTGACCACAACCAGCTGATACATATTTAAACCACAGCTTGGACTTTATCATGGGCTAAAGTGTACTTTTGATTCTCATTAAGACAAGACTCCTGACAGCATGCTATGAGCTCTGTGACTTTCTCAAAAGAGGCTTGAGCCATAGTTAATTCTGAAATAAATATGCTGCCTTTCAGTCAAACAGCTCCTACTGCAAAAAGGCTGGTACACCTAAATCTGTAAAACAAAGAAGAGGAAAGTGGATCATGGAAAAAAATCATAGGCAAGGCTCATATCAATTAAAAATGTTAGGAAAAAGCTTATAGCAGCAGTTTGATCTCTCTTCGCTCAAAAAAAAAAAAAGTTGGGAAATCAAAAAAAAAGCCACAGACACAACAGAACCTTTTATTCCCAAGAGTTCCCTCAGGCAAGGGGCATTTTAGCTTGTTTATCATACAAATCATTGCCATAATTCAGATATTAGGCAACGAGATCCTATAATCTATTGTCAGCTAAATTAATGTCTGTAAATCTTTATCGCTGCTGATATTTTAATATCAGAAGCATCTAAGGGCAACTGCTTTCAGTTTTATTGACAGAAGCAGTGGGAAATGGAAGCAAAAACTTGCAGCAGTAACTCTTTCTAAAGCAAACGTGGTGTGTGTGATCCATTTCTTTTAGCTTAGCTATGAAAAGAACTAAGAGAAGCAATAAAAACAAAAAAAGCCTGGCCACACAAGGTTTGCATCTTGATATGTAATTAACTTGATTAACTAACAGTATGCTGCTTAAACTGTAACATGTAGATGAGTTAAGTGAGAAAAAAAATCCACTAAAAATTTCCGTATCTGATGCTACTGTGGGAAAACAATCCCCCTCCCCAATTTATCAAAGTAAATGAAATAGCAAAAGAGATAAAAACATGTCATCATAAAGTGATATAGAAATTAATCTGCTTGAGAGCTCAACATGTGACGCTGATAGCTAGCTGTCTAAATTCAAACATGCGTTCATATTATTTGTGACATATGCTCCACATATCTGGAGACGTAGGCTATAATGCATGCCAACTAATCTATCTGCTCAAACAATGTTGATAGAAGTTTGCTTATTATTCTTTCCTTGAAATACAGCAACAATGCTAGAAACATTGACATCTACAATTAAAACACATCTTTTTACCAGTTAAATTCAATCACACTTGTTAATGTCAGGCGTGATTGCACTGGTCCTAGTAAAAATGTACCAGAGACTCTACTCTCCACTTTGTGGTGCTAGTGAGTCAGTCTAAATATTTTGATTGAAAGTATCTTATTTGAAAAAAAAAAAAAAAAATTAAATCAAAATCCACTGGAACAGACTACTTTTTCTTTTTCAGCATATATCTGAACCAAATCAGAGCAGTATTTCAGTGTGGGAGCCTAGTATATTTACATACTTAATTTTGAATAATTTACATTACCTTTTACTGGGATAGTTTTACTCTGGCTGGTATGGTACAATTCTTATAAATTATTGATTGCAAACTAAATAATTGTTGTGCTCACCTATATTAAGATTTAAAAAACCTTATTTTCAGTATCACAGTGTATACTTTGCTGCTATGGTAATCAATAGCAAAATTCTATCTGATTTCAGAAGGATTAAGATAATTCCCAAGTTTAAAACTGGCTGTCTCCTAGACCTTTCTTTCTAATGAATTGAACACATTTATTCAATGCAAATTACTCAAATTACAACATATAATTGGAAGTGAATTCTCATTTATGCTTTTGCAAGAAGTGTTGTATGGATGGAAGCAATGATGTAAAAAGATTCTGATATTTTTACTAAAAAAAAAAAGAAAGAAAGAAAGAAGGCATATGCCTTTGTTTAGTATCTGCCAATAGTCATCACTGTTTTTTAGCTCATGGATCTCAGTTTCCTTGTTGTTGTGGAATACAGCATCTTTCTATTTAGCATTCTGATTTTGTCCCTGTGTGATTTGCAGTGGTGTGGCATTTAGAAAGGATGACAAAACCTCAGTACTTATTTGTTCTGCAGGTCAGTATTTCAAATAATTGTCCCGATACATTAGAAATTTTAGCTACATTACTGTTAGTCTTGACACCTGCTATTTACCCCACAGAAGGGAAAAAGCACATGTTTTTATTATCTTTTTCTTCCTAATTAATTACATAAATATGCTTAATACCAGAAAAGGCCTGTTAAACCCAATGAGAATTTGTTCTTCTATTTAGTAGGGTGAGAGTTAGTCCTTGGTTATACTATAGCCGACTATGAAGTGATTTAATAATTTTAAATTCATGCCAGTCATAAACAACAGAAAGTCCCCCAAAGTATTAGTATTTGCCTAACTTTGTTTATTAATCACCTCTGTTCCCTTTATGTGATCAGGTGTGAACATTAACTATTGGGTTTTTTTTGGTCCGCTGACTGGAAAGAGAACAAGTGTATTAGAATCTGCCAGAGAGCATCCACAGCTTTAAGTCTAAATGAGAATACTGAAAAAGAATACTTTCACCAAACAGAATAAAAGGATTAAATATTAATCTGGAAATTACTTTGTTTCTTAGTAGAGGCTATATACTTTGTGCAGGTGGACATTTAGTGATGTGTTGCTTAAGTTTGCCAGCTGTAACTTTGTATTACTTCTTATTTTAAACTCTTTGAGCTAGACAGTGTAGACAACAATTTGGTCTCTTTGAGGTCTTTCAAAATCCTCCTGTGAATCTACTCTGCATTTTTTACAACTTTTCTTTTATGCACTTACTGTGGCTTTTCAGAGGTTTGGGCCCAACTCCCAGGGTATTGTAGCCAGTTGTTTGAGAGAGTTGCTGTTTACTACAAGGCAATAAACAATGACCCCTGTTTGTGAACTCTTTCCAATAAAGTATGTATACGAAAGAATTCGCTATATCAAACATTTAAGAATAGTCACAAGCTAAAATTTAGAATTCCCCCGACTCATTGGTTAAAAAACCCAACCAACAAACCTGCAAGAAGCGATTCAAAGTTCATTAACTAACTAAATGTGTTGCTCTATAACTTCCGTTATTTGGGGGCATCTTTGATTTTTGCATCCCACGAGCCAAATGATAACAAGATCATCATGTAGGTGAAGGCTTAAATCTGGCTGTGCTTTGATCAACCTTTACTAGGAAAACTCAGCAAGTAGCTATTTGGTAAAGTTCTGCAAGAGAACGGAATCAGGATTACAGCCATAATACCATAGAGACAATTTACGTCTGCTGGAAGTGAATGCTATACTAACATGACTACAGCCTCTAAAGATCAGAGACAATGATCAGGAATGCCA
>NW_010521053.1:118204-128525 GCF_000687285.1 Phaethon lepturus
AAAATAGCAAAGCAATTTAAAATGCACTTCTTCAGCAGTTTTCTATATGATTATGTCTTGTAATAAGAGCTCAATAATGTCTAAATTCAGACATTTTGGTGACCTAATATATTTCATACAGCTTAGGTCCCTGACACCACCTATTAGCAGTGATTTCACCTTTCTTTTGGTCCTATGTCGTCTTCTTTTCTCTGATATACAGGTTTTTTATAGACATTCATCACTGTAGCATGAGAACATCCAATATTAGTGTACCAAGCAGCACAAATTAATCTATTTTAATTTTGTTCTGCCATCCTTGCTTCAAAGAGAAAACTGTGAGCTGTTTTTGTCTCAATAAATTAAAGTTACCTCCATATAAATTTTGCTATATATTTCTTTAAACAAGCTAAGTAAAGAGAAAAGCCTTGTACCTAAAGCAGACACTTGCTGAGGTGTAAAATGCTCAGTGTTTCTTG
Organism: Phaethon lepturus; assembly: GCF_000687285.1. NCBI lineage: Eukaryota > Metazoa > Chordata > Aves > Phaethontiformes > Phaethontidae > Phaethon > Phaethon lepturus. Next base: position 118,663 of record NW_010521053.1, read on the forward strand.
TGGGATTTCATTCCACTGTACCAGGTCTGTCCACCAAAGGTGTCAGGTCCTTCTCCTGATAAACTATATTTATGGCAGACTGCTCTACTGTGACAAAAAAAGCAAAATTTTCAACCACAGTCTTCATGAAAGACTCAGTCTTTTTGATACCCGGAATCATTAAGCACCTTCAGATAAGGGTGAGATATTGAACTTGACTGATACACCCTGAGACAGGCTTCGTGCTCTCACCCATCAGGCGGCAGCCAGCGTTACGGAGGAGTTGCACTCCCTGTCAGCCGGAGTTTCCCATGCAGCGAGGGTGTATGGCCTCACGACTGCAGAAATGAGAATATAAGTGATGCTGGGTCATCATTCACCATAACAAAATGGCATGTTCTTGTGCCCTAGAGGTGTTTACATACCCTTAATTCTGCATGTAAATTAAGTTGTTAATTAAAAAGTAAATTTTACTTCTTCAGTATAACTTTAAATCTCAATCCTCCAAAAGCATTTAATTTAGGTTTAATAGGAGTTACTACACATTAAACAGGAACTAGTTATTTAGAGATAAAGAAGTAAAAAATGGATAAAAATCAATTCTATAGTCCCTACACCTGAATAAATATATCTAAAATCACTATCTTGTTTTATTAATTTAACTGACTCATTAGATCCAAATTCAACACTTGTAGTGTAAACCAAATCTTAATTTAAAATATTACTCATCTTAATATAGTACACTCCCCTTTACACACTACAGTGGACACATTTAGTGGAACAGGCAAATGGCAGAAGTTAGCCATTTAAATACTTAATGATCGTGCACATTAAATAAAAACTGTCTGCAACATATATTTTGTAGTGATTTATTTGCAATTCAGATGCTATCTCCAGATGTATGAAAAGCCGTTAACTCTGCTAAAAATTTAAGGTATTACAATAAAATAGACAATTGTAGCAATTTATTTATGTTAATTTATTGACACTATAAATTCCTCAGGGCGGTAGCCATGAATACACTTTCCTGTATAAAAACAAAAAGTATTTTGGTACCTAGCAGATAAAACTTAACAATAGAAACACTAACTAGGATTTATATTTGCATGGATTTTTTCCTGTTTCCCTTTCTTTCTCTTTTTTTTTTTACATGGGTAATCCAACAATATGTGCCTTTTTTTTTATTTTAAAGCTTTAAAGGACCTAATTTCTAGGACGTGGACACTGCAATTTAAAAAAATCAAGCCTCTTTAAAACGTTGTTCATAAAGACAGGTAAATTCACCAAGCATTTTTTGTGGTCTCAAGGATATAGCATTTCATATTTTAATTTTAGGATCTGTTTTTGTTTTTGCAGCAGGTTATAGGATTTTTTTAAACATTAATTTTGCACCTTGGTTATTACATTTGGTTCTGGGTTTTTTATAGCACTGGATTCTGACTAATCACTTATGACAAGGCTGTAAAATAGTTTGCCTGCAGAAAGGGGGATGCATATCAGCACTACCCCAGGAGAAAACGGAGAAGGGAATTATGACTTTTAGAAACATAATTTCCTCTCTTGCTTGCCCCTGGCTCTAAGGGGGGGCACAAACTCCTGCTGCTCTGTGCTGGCAGCCAACTGTCAGGTCAGCTCATCTCAGATGGCCAACGTGTTGAGGGGATAAAGCCAAAGTCCTGCATGTCCCTGAGCACTGGCTGCCAACGCCCCGTCAGGATGGGGACCGGTGGCCCCGCACAGGCTGCTGTCATCACTCTCCAGCTTTCACTGTGACCTGCAGTCCCACTAGCCCATGCCAGGAAGCAAGCCCTCAAGTCTCTCTTATTTTCCTGCACACTGAGGATAAGAGCATTTGACAACCCTGTTTGGCAATTACGCCACTGAAACCAGTGCCGAGGACTCAATTTGGTAGGCAAACAAGACGAAGCAATCATCTCCTACCCTGTTATCCAGTTGTAGCTATACCAGACACATCAGGCAAAGAACCTCATCTGGTAATCCCTGTGAGGACTTGCAAATTCACTGGGGCTGTCCTTGGATCCTCACTCGCCATCAAAAAACGAAAGGGAGCTTCATACAAATAAATGGGCTGTGTTGCACCTACAGACGTGTCAAACTTTGAAAACCTCATGCTCTAGACAGCCTTGCATTGCTGCTAATTGGTATGTTTTTCTTTAAAAAGTGAAGATTCTAACCTTTTACTTGACAGATATGTGGGTAAAATGCCACATAACATTTTGAAAGCTTATCTATAGTCTGCTGTTTACGAGTGTTGTTTATGTTGGAGCTCACACAGGAGTATACAAATGAAAAGGGTTAGCAGGAACAAACCTGAATGGTTTGTTTCAAATAGATGTGTAAACTAGCGAAGAAATCTTTTCACCTACAGAAAGTCTAAAGAGGTTTCTTCTTTTTAAAAGGCAACTATACAAATGTGACACTTGACTCAACAGATTTTTTTATTATCACTAGTTATTCCTAGTTGTGTCCCTCAACTTTTGGGGTGGAGAGTAGAGACAGTTTCATTACATGTTGGGGTTTTGTGTGTGTGTGGCTTTTTTTTTCTTTCTTTCTTTCTTTCTTTCTTTCTTTCTAATCTTATGAAATTGCAGCTAGGAGAAAGTAAGTGGCATTCCATTTCTCTGTGAGATTTAGCAACAGAATTGTTTACAGTGTTGCAATCAGTCAAGTTTAAAGTAGAGGTACTAACTGCATAACTGAATAAGGGAATACTTTGGAAACAAAAGGGTTGCATAACAGGCAAATTTAGGTTGTGGAATCTTTAGTATGCAACGTATAAGAAATTTCATAAACCCTGGGGACAGTTTGCAATTTTGTCGGTGGGTCCAAAATGCTAACTTAGAAAAAGCTAAACTGACAAAACTATGGAAATAACTGACAATCAAAAAGATGGCTTAATTGTTTTGTTGTTGTTGTTATTTTTTGTTTTGTTTCCACGAGGAACTTTGTCTCCTGCAAGTTAATACACACGGATTACTTTGCACTTATAGTTCATGCTTATTTTCAGGAAACTAAGCACTGCATTTGGAAACCAGAAGTTTCAAAGACCATGATATCTTCATCCTACTTGGTGAGTAACTGTAAGAATACCAGCAGAGGTGAATTTCTGGGACTCAGGAATACATAGTATTTTACACCTAAATTATTTTGGACTCTTTCTCAATCCTCTGCTTCCTGACACTACTTGGAGGTTGCAGCACCAGCTCTGAATTTCCACAAAGACATTGGTCTTGCCTTCTCATGTAAATTAGTGACTTGTCTGGCTGATGTTACAGCCTTCAACCTCTAAGTGCTTTGAGAGGAAAAGTGATGCATTGAACTCTACCACAATTGCTTGGCTACTGCCAGTAAACATTAGCTCTGAAGCAATTGTAATACTTATATACTAGAAGAGAGTGAACAATAAAAACCTACCATTCCATAAGAAGAAATACCCTGATGCTTAAAAGTTAGGAAAATGTTTTGAGTGACTCAAACCTCCTGCAGCTTGAAGGTGTGAAATGTGGGAAGCTTGCAGTGTTACAGTTAAAAAAATTAGTGGCTCTGCTGTGCTAGCCAGAGATTTAACTTGACTCAACAACAATTATCAGCCTGCTCTCAATAATATTTTAACTTAGAAGGTGCAGTTATTTTCTTCTTAAAGGAGTTCCAGTGACACACTATATGGAGATTTCAGTGAATTCTGAAATATTTCTTCTTACTATTATTATATCTAAATATCTAATAATATCTTAATATTATTAGGGACATTCCTGTGTAAGAAACATGAGAAATATCCAGCAGCTTTCTCAGACTTTATTGGCTCAGTAATCTTGTTTGTTTAGTTATTTTATTTGGTTGTGTTTTTTTAATGAAGAGAATGAAAAAGATTCATTCTATACCTAACCTCACTGAGCATAACCTTAAAGTCTACTTCGTAGAGCATCTTTCTTACAGTTCCATGCAGCACAAGCTTTTGCCCTTAGACTGATGTCATAAAATACATTTGTCAAGACTTTTGTCAGGGCCCTCATTTTCTTTGACTTTCCTGACCTTTCATATAATCAGATATGTTCTACTTGAAATGTTACTTTAATTTTGGTTTCTCCAACTTGGTCTTCTATCAGTACTCTACCAGTACTTCTATCTGCACAATGTATGTCACCTAGACAGATCTTTGAGCTGGATCTGCTTCTGTCTTTTCTTTAAAGCAAGCACTACCAGCACTTGCAGAAAAGTTTTAAACCCCAAATATCTCCAAAAATGTTACTCCAAAACAATGTTTCATGAACCATCCAAAGTGAGATGGAATTTAGAAAAGGTGTAGATGAACATTCCCTGGCTCACGCTGCTGTGAGACAGCAGGTCTGTTTGTCCATGTACGGTCTCAGTCCAGCAGCTCTGCAGGTTTGCAGAAGATTACGCACCATTCCCCTGCAAAGCCCAAGAGAAAGTTTCTTTCCTTCCCCTCTGAGACTTGAATAGCAGTCCGGTTCCCTGATTTTGTCAGTATTTTCTGGAGTTTCTGCTCCCTCTTTATCTTTTTTTTCCCCCCCTTCCTCCTTCTCCTTTTTTATCCTGCACTTCCATAAGTTTCTTCACATGTGCAATCGCAGGGAAGGCACAATCTCCCCCTTTTTCAGAATGCAGCCTCACCCAGAGGGGAACAAGAAGGCAAACATCTGTCCTGTCCTTCCACGTAATCTTTAAAGGACACAGAAGACATTAACCTACAGTAACTGCAGACAAACTTAACACCAACTACTAAATGAAGTATTTAATAAGTGTTAATGATGTTTATAAGTTTCTAAACAAATATTTGAATCGTTATAATAATAAAGGATGTATGTGCTCTAACCTCTAACAAATTTGTCATAAATAATTAACAAAACAGATTTTCATCAGTAAAATACTTCATTATTCAGTGAAACAAAACATACTGCTAAATTCTACAGGGCTTAATGCAGTTTAACATGAAAACAAAAATTGCCAGGTTTAAGAAAAAAACATAAAACGTGCTTCAGAAAAGTTTCTAAATGTTTCAGAGGAAACCCTTTATTTGAAAATGCAAATATTTTCTATTCTATGTTACAAAATCTAATACCTATATTTACACAGTATATTCCTATCTCACTGGTAATATTAGTGTATGCATTATGACAACATACCAAGTCATATCATGTGACTATATTACTGTGCTATATCGTAACCCCAGGATTAGCACCATGTTATAATAAAATGGCTAAAACGTTTTAATTTTTAATGTTCTAGGTTTTATTAGAGGAGGCTATGTAAGTAAACAAACAGCCCACTTGAGCATTACCTGAGTATCTCTCTGTCTCCCCATCATTCTGCCCAGTAACTTTGTGACCTACTGGACAATGTCAAGCGGGATAGACATTTCAAAGGTGATCGTAGTTTAAATTTCATTCCATGGGTATGTATGGGAGATAATTTGATACCCTAACTGAGAGAAAGAAAAGTAACCAGTTTACCTTTCCAGGCAGCTGCTGCCTGGCCCAGCAGCACGTCCTTCTCAGCCAGCCACTCACATCTGCAGGGTAACCACCACTGAAGGCACAGGAGGAAGCTGGTAGTAGTGACAGTGGGAAAATTAAAACACACACCTGTAGGAAACCGTTTTTCATTAGTTTGATTGCTCTTGAACAGATTGCTTTATTTTTTTAAATCATTAAGAAAACTTCTACTTAATCTGTTTGAAACATGCTGGGTTTGATCTCAAAGTGTGTCCTGTTTTCACTGTCATAAAAAAAAAAAAAAAGTTTTTGTATTCTGTGCTAAACAGCCATTAGGTAACACGCCTGAAAAGGGGCATGAGAATCCATGTCCTAAGCCACCTATCTGTGGCCTGACAAGTCACCCTTTCCGTAAGCCTAATGAATCTTCATGTGTGTGTGTCTGTGTGTGTGTGTGTGTTTGTTTCCAAAGTTACACAGGTACAACTGTAAACTCGATACTTCCCAGCTAGGTAGAAGACCTAGGTATCAACTGTTTCAGTGACAATCTCAGGCTTATCTCCTACTTGCTAATTCCCTTTGCCTGAAATCTTTTTAAATAGCCCTATGCTCCATTTCAGCACCGTCTTCCAATTTCTCTCTCTCCTTGGTTCCCACTCCTCCATTAGTCCACTAAAATCATTTGCACTTACCTTCTCTTCCCTTTACCTACCGCACTGTTATTTCTTGTTTCCTTTCTCAGTAACTGTCCTCTCTTCTACATGTCTTATTGGTGTGGACTCACATTTAAATTGACACAAAACTGCTTACATACAGAGTGACAAAAGTAATTCTATCTATTATTCTGTTGCAACTTTGAAAGAATACTGATAAATTGGAGAAATGTCCTTTTAATCTATGTAAGTTGTGCTACTTTGCTATTACAGGATGAATCAAATCAGTGGAAAGGTTTCTACTGATTTTGTTGAGTTTCTGGACAGTAATTCTCTTATATTTCTCTAGATGACGTTTAATTTCTATTTTTAATTGTCATTTTAACTGATTTTATACTACGACTAAAAGTAAAGCTTGCCACACTGTAATTCCTTGATCACGCTTTTAGTCCTTTTAAAAGACAAACAGATTTTGTACCTTTTAATCCTCACACATAGTAACTGATCTTAATGACTGCATATTTTTAACAGTTCATTTATTTCATTTCAGATTCTGTAGGAACGCTTGATGACTACCATTTAGTTAGATACTTTTCTCTCTGTTGACACCTCAGTACACACCCACATCTCATATTTGTTACTAAAAAAAGTTGACCTGAAGAAATGTCTTCATTTGCTGTGAGTACTAGAGTACAGAAATTTAATTTCTCTGCAAAACTTTTTCTTTTATAGCTAGCCAACTAATAGGCCCACCAGTTTTGTCGTGGCTTCCTCATATTGATAAAGCATATATTTGGTTTTTAGCAGGTAATTCATTCTCTTCTGTATGGATTCTTTGTTCCTCACATTCCCTCCCTGGCCTTTCTAATTTTACTTCTTTCTGTTGTTTTCAAGATGATTGGATTTGGGCTTTCCCAATGATACATTTTAAGCTCAAATAACTTAAATATTGAACCTTGACATTTAACTATATTGATCTTTTCCTTGCCTACCTATTTTCTTTTATTTGTTTAGGGATATTTGTTCTGAGACTTTTGTGCTATGCTTAAGTACCCTCCATGCTGAGACTAAAGATTTTAATTTCAACATTTGTGATTGAGGGCATTTCTTATTTATTTCCTTTTTTTGAAAGGAGAAATGTTTACCTGTCTTTGCTGAGGATAGAATAATAAACTACTAGATTTCATTATGAACATTTTCCCAAAAAAGTCTGAATACTGTTGTATGATATTGATGATTAATCAGCATTTTTTTAAAGTTGGTTTTGAGATGTGTCCTGTTACTAACTGTTATTTTGGTTGATGTCAGACTACAGCTTCCAATAAACAAACATTCAAGTATCAAAAAGTAGTTTTCCAAAGCATAATTTAAGCCCTCCATATATAGGTTATTGTTAGAGTTGTAATATTGGACTTCACTCCTTTGTTGAGCTTCTCCTATAAGGTGTATTTAATGTGTTGTTCTTGATCTGTCAGACAGTGTATATGTGTATTGCTATTATTAAGGATTTGCATTTTGTCTGTGTATTAGCCTCTCAACAGTACAGCTTTCTCACCAAGCTGTTAATAAGCATTTTTTAATTTTGTTTTTATTTTGTTTATTTTTTCCCCCCAATAAATATACACTGTATATTCAATACACAGTGATGTGGCACAGCACATAAGTATTGTTGGCACTTATTGGCATTATCTTCATACATTTTATTTCTGACTTTTCTGTGTGAAACATCGAGCAATTTCCTGATGAATGTATAGAAAATTATGATGCCAGTCTAAGCTATCGAATACGTAGTGTATGCTACAAATTTGACAGAAAAAGCATTTTAGATATACTGTAAAATCATCGAACAAATAAAATATTCATTACTTGCACAGGTGGATTAAAATCAATAAATGCCATTTTGTTGTTATAAACTGTCTGATGTAACAAACATCAGCCTGGCAGAGGCATATATTCATATACAGACATAATTTTTTACCTGGCTTTTTCCAGTTAGGCACCTAAGTCTCTATTGGGTTTAAGAGCCACTATTTTTAAAGATGTAAAGATTATATGATTTCAAATTAATCATTAGAAATTGCTAATAATCAGCCAGAAAATGAATATTAAAAAGTAGTTCTGTTGAAGTTAATACTAAAAACCACAGTGACTTGTAAGACAAGGGGTAAGCATTTAATTTATGATCATCACTTAGTAGTCAGTCATAGGTTTGAGGATCCAGTGCTAGTGATTCAGATTTTATTTTTCCTCTAAGTATTCCATGCATGTCGTTGGTATCAATGTGATGTGTTAAGCTGCAAGACATTTGATAAAAAAGGCAGATTTTACAAGCAAAGACTCTAGTTACTTGGATAAAGCGTTATACAGTTTTTCCCTTAATTCAGAGTCCTGAGTACTTGTTTTACAAACTGCAGAGTGCCCTAAAATGTATTGACTTCATTGTGGAGTCAGAGTATTTATGTAATGCTGAGTCATATAAAAAAAGAAAGGCATTCACTAGGCTGGAGAAAAAAGTGATGGAGACACTAGCCTCCTCCAAAAAAAAAAAAAAAGTCAAATTCATCTTGGGTTTCCTGGGATTTTTGATTGTTTGGGGATTTTTTTGTTTGGGTTTTTTTTTTAACATTAGTAAACCGTGAGAAACATTCTCAGAAATATATTACGTAGTATACGCCACTGTAATAGGGAAATTGCTGGTTTATCCTGCTAGTGCTCTCCTGCTCCTTCAGAAAGGAAACAAGTTACTGTGTCTGTACATAGGCAGGCACACGCATACACAGTACATACCCCAAATGCAGCAATATCTCTAGCACGCTAGAGGGAGCCATTACATAATTGCAATGACACTTCCCCCCCCCCCCCCAATTAGCTGAACCTGCATAAAAAATCTCTGGACACCCTGAGACATCCTGCAGGTTTGGCATAGGCTACGGAAGAAGGAAAGCACGGGACGCGGGTTACAGTGCAACGAAGTCTCCTGATAGTTCAGGGGCTTTACTCTGGTGTTTGTTCCATTTTTTGAAATTGTGCTGCTTTTATGGGGGACTTCTCCAAAGAAGTCACTTAGCCGAATACACCGATTTCCATCAGCCAATCCGAAGCCCTCATTCAGAAAGCAAAGCCCATTTTGTAAACATATCCTTTATTTCGTCTGTCTGTCGCTCTCACACAGAAAGTTGGCACGTCTGAGAGTAGTGATTTCACGCTGCCACTAATGCATGTATAGTTTATTTATATACCGCATTTTAACACAGCATTAGTTTTATAATGGTTACTAGCAGACTCGTTCTGCATGGCAAACTATCCGTTTCAAAGAGAGGTCTTCAGGACGGGAAGATGGGTCTAGAAAGAACACTTATTTGAATTTATAAATTTGTAAGACTTTCTCCAAGTCAAATGATATTTATGGACATAATAACTCAGACAGGGCTGAAGGTTACCCTATTGAGCAAGGCGAAAAAGCAGCTTCCTTAACTGAATCTTTTTAAGAGACGCTCCTAAAATAATCGTCAGGAGCGCCTTATAATTGCTCCAGAGTTGATTTTCCCTTTTTTTTTTTCTTTTTTTCCCCTTTTTCTTTTTTTTCTTTTCCCCCTAAACGATTCAGGCTACTTACACTCTCGTCACTCACAGCTCACAAATGGCAGCTTCATTTCGCTACGCACGTGTCGAGACCGGCGCTCCGGCAATCCGAGCAACTCACCTCTCCAGCCTTGGTATCCTCCCCACCCCGCGCCCGCCGCCCCCGGCCGAC
>NW_010521054.1:0-31396 GCF_000687285.1 Phaethon lepturus
ACCAAAACATTGCCACGCAAACCCAATACAAGAATTAATACTATTAATTAATACTATTAGTAACGGTACAGCTCAGATATTCCTGGATGTGAAGCCTGTCAGATCTAATGAAACAGCTGCTGAAGCAGTAAGAGGCGATGCTGGTTTTGGCAAGCAGTGAGAATGCAGCAGAAGTATTAGTCCTGCAAAATAACTGTGGACCACAGCTGTGGATCAGAAGTGGATTCAATTTAAATTAAATATAAAAATAAATGGAAACAAGCTGGTAAGTGGAGGATCTTAATTTTAAAAGAACAGGTGTTAATACCTTTTAGTGTTAGTTACAGCATAATAGACCAGAATTTAGTTGCTTAACTGCTAGGCTCACTGTTTTGCCATTTGGAGACTTCCCTTGCAATCCTTCTGCCAGATTTGGCCATGGGATTTTAGAAGGATTAGAGGAAAGCTAAAAGAATGTAGAAGTAGGAGGAGGTCTGGTTTTGCTTTCAGCTGCTATTTTGTCTAGCAAATCATCACGGTGAATGAAATGTTTCTCTTTTATTTTAGGATTGCTACCCCCTCACACCCCTCCTCCTGTAACAACACAGAGTTCCTCTTAACTTAGAGACAGTCAAAATATCTGTTGTCTTCTCCTGTTTCTCAGTTATGCAGTGTATTTATCCAGAATCTCTTGGAGTTCCTGATAGTGCAGTTTCTTCAGAGGCTTGTGTCATCGTTGTCATCCCCAAGCTACCCCAGTCTCTTGGAGCTGTGCTCCAGCATTCACACTTCAGTTGGCCAGCTTATGTCTTCTATTATTTTCCTTCTAAATTGGAGTGTTTGAAAAGCACAACTGTTGGCGTTTCCTACCTTGTCCGGCAGGCTTGCCAAGTATATTGTTAAGAGTCTCGATTTGTCAGCCTGTCTTATTAGGTGGTCACAATAAGCCAGAAATCGAACAAGTACAGCTGAGAATCACATGTGGAGTGTTTCACTGGGTGCTTTGTATGATATACTCTGTTTCTGAGTTAGACAACGTGAGGATGGGAAACTCACAAACATTGTTTTGAAGAATTCAGTGCAAGCATCAGTTCTGACAATAATTGGGTATAACTGTTGAATTGGAGTTCGTTGTGCCCTGAGGGACAAGGAAGAAAAGCCCTGAAGCAATTGCTTGTGACACTGACAAAACGCTCATAAATACAGAAATAAGTTTGAGGCAGCTTGTTGAGGTACACTAAAAGTTTGAGCAGAGCCTTGAAGCTGGTGGTTGAGTTTGGCATTTCCAGCAACTAGTTAGGTTAACTCTTGAGACAGGAGTTTTGTAAGCGAACTTCATGAGTAAATGAGTGGGACATTACTTGAGGCAGCTGTAGCAGCAGCTTCATTAAGTTCTGAGCCGGAGCCTCATTCCAGAGTGTGGCACCAGTCTCCACTGTGTGCACTAGCAGCAGGAGAGTTGAGCATAAGCACTTTGGCCCTATGATTAAAATTCTCTGATTAAAATACTGCCTGGTATTCAGATTCATAAATGGATCAGATTTTCAAGTAACTGTAGCAGGCTTAGATTCATGGTACAGGACTACAATGGATTGTCTGGTAAAGATCTTACTTTTTTATTTGATTGACACCACAAATTCATGGGTTGTCCCTTGTGAAGAAGTCATGTACAATTGGTTAAACCATGTGTGATTGCAAGTAGTAGTGTGCTGCATGTATTAGGGAGGAGTGTTATTGGAAACCTAAGAGGTATTTAGTTTTTTAAGTTCAATAATGTGTAGCTTTTAATTTTTTTTTCCCCTACTGCCTCCACTATTTTTAGTTACTTTTATTGTTTTACCCAAGCATGGACCCCTGTTCTGAAAATTTCTAGTTGATATAGGATTCCCACCATGGAGTTCCTTAGTCCTTCACATCAGGGCAGGAGTCATGTCGAGTTAGGGAAAAGAGAGACAGTATGCAACAGTTCACAGTTCGGGTGATACAAAGTGTAATATGGAGTAGTATGATATCCTTATTACAGTAAAGATTTTGTCTTGCGGTTGTCTAGGATGTTATTGTTGATAGGATTGCAAATAGGGAGAGGGGATGCAAGGCAATGAGCAGGAAGAGTGTGTCTGTCTTCCTTCATAATAGAATTGGTGCAAGTTCATGTTGTCAGTCCCCTGTGAATAATACTGCCAAAAAGACAGCTCCAGGAAAGATCAGGTGGAGAGCTCTGGTAGGAATGGTACCTGCTTGTCGTTCAGCCAGACACAAAGATGCAGAATTGGTAGTTGGGCTGTGATGGTTGATGTTGTCTTCACTGTTTTGCCAGGCACTGGCTTAATATATATTTGGCAAATTTACTGTGTCCTGGTATAGGGAACCAAGATACGCAAATAAGCCAGATGTTTTAGAATGATGAATAAAATAGGTTGACAAATACTAAAGGATCTGTGGTGTACTCTAAATTTTCAATCTGAGAGCATCATAATCTAAAAGCCTAGATTTTTTTTTTTATTCAAATTCTCAACTTTTGTGGAAGCAGATTCAAAAGGTACCAGGAACGTTCCCCAAACCCTAGCTTGAGAGCTTGTGGTATATTGTTAGCCCATTCAGGGCTACCGTTGATAGTAAATTCTGCAATGCTACTAGTTGTACGTAGTGTAGACTTCCTTTTATTAGTATTTTTTTCCCCAAACATCTGAAAACAAGCCTGAAACTGACTTGACTGAATAAAATCACATGTTGTTATTTAAATAAGTATTTTTAATGGACAAAAATATTAGCCGTCTTCATAGAACTTATTTTCTCACAGACCTGAATGAAACCAAATGACTTACTGAAGTTCTGTCACAGGAACAGAATGTTTAATATGTGAATTTGATTTTCAAAGGGATATTATCTTTTGATTTCCAGCTCAAGTGATCCTTAAAGGAACCAAGTTTTCAGAAAGTATTTAAATCACCTGCCCTTCAAAAAGTAGGCAGCCTTTACATGTTTCTCATTGCCCATGTATTTTCCCATATTTCAGTATTTGCATATCCTGTAGTTCTAGCTATTCACCAGATGTATGTATGAGTTTTGTTGTTGTGGGGGTGTTGTTGGTTTTGGTTTAGGAGTGTGTGGTGTTTGGTTTTGGTTTTTTGGGTGTTGGTTTTGGGTTTTTTTGCTGTTCCTTTTTTTTTTTTCTTCAAGCTAAGCCTCTCAGAATTGAGGTGTGATCCAAGCTGAAAGGAGGGAGTGCCTGTAAATTGCCACTGGGTTTCATTGCATTTCAGTTTCTTGAATATTTTAGATCGTGTGCACTGGGGTAATGCCAGTTCAAGATGCCATGCTAACAGTGTGGAGCACCTTTCAATATATGTACAGAAGGCAGTTTTCCTCATTACTCCCTTCTCACCAAAGTGTCAACGTAGTACTTAGGTTTTTTCCTCAAACATCTTTGAAACTTTTGTATCCCATACATATTGATTGTTTCATTAGTAGTTTCGTTCTTGTCCTTCATTTAGTTAGTTGCTTTAGTTCTTTTTCATACATATTAGCTGCATCTTTCAGGGCCTAATTGTCCAGTTGACATTGAAATTAAAAGAGGAGATTGGAAGATTGAGACCTGTATTGTTGATGTATATACCGCCTGTGACTTTGCTCAATTAAGGAAGCGTTCTGAATTCCTAAAGACCTTTTTCTGTGATCAAAGTATGCATTTCTAGTCTGTAACTACAGACCTAAGTTGGTTTGAAACATGCGATTAGTCTTTTGTAACTCTCTGATTATAAGCTTTTGCACAACTGTTATTCAGTAATAGAAAAGCTCCATTTATTATTCTTAAGTTTCTTGTATCTTTAGAACAAGACTTATCTTTATGATAACTATTCTGCTGTTTGCATAGAAGCTTTATGCCAGACTGGTAAGAATAGAATTCAAGACTAGTAAAGCTCATTTACAAGCTAATTTACAAAGCTCCTTCTCAACACTAAAATTCCAGGTCATGTGTTCTCTCTACAGGAAACAAAAGGAGGCTTTGGAGGATTGAGATCTGTACAGCTTTCTGTAAACAGTTGGTACTTATGTAGCATAAAGGAATCATACTAAGGCAGTCTATTAAGGTCAGGTTGTTCTGGTTAAAATTCAGTAATATGGTGCTGTTAAACTCAATGGATTCAGAAATAGTGAAACATCTTCCCTCTAAACTAGCAGTATCTTAAAAGGAGTAAGTGTATATGTTAGAGGTGGGGAAGGTCTTTCTGTTTGTCATGTGGCTTTTTTTCTTTTAGCCTTTGTAACTGATGCTTTGGTGTTATTGAGTGCTCTTTAAATTTTCTTTTCTTGTTTGTGGGTTTTTTTCCCTCAGCAAACTTGATTAATTTGTGGTGAGATAGGAAAGAGGGAGTGCTCTTTGAAGAGGTGGAACTTTGGTAAATTGAATAACAACAAAACAAGTAGAGAATTTAAGACAGTGAAGTTAGTACTTGTTTTGGCATAGGGAAAAATTAGATCATCACGTAAGGTTGATTTGAATGCTGATTTCCTAGAAATATTTAATAGGACATTTGTGAGAGCTGTCAACACAAAAAAATTATGACAGTTTTAGTTTGCATAGGTCCTTCAATTTATTCATAAAATTTTTCTACTAAAAAAAAAATTCTTAATCAAACCGAGTGGGGGAAAAATGTAATTATTTAGTTTCAGAGAGGGAAGAAGGAAACTTGGTTTTGAAATTTCAGAGTTTCTAGTTTTGGCAGAACTATTTTAACACATTTTAATAAAGTAAGTATTAACAGAGGAGCACATCTAGGATATTCATATTATTTAGCTCTGCTAGGATACGGCTTTAATAAAAAGCATAAGGTTCAGTATTTTAAAATATGGAACAACATGGATTATTTTATGATGTATAAGGCTTTTTTTTTTTTTTTTTAATGCTTAAATAGCTATTCATTCTTGGTAGAATGGACAAGTCCAGAAAAAGATGTTAGTAAATGTGCAAGCTGTATTTTGAGTACTGTATGTGTTTTTGTGTAGAGATTTTTGCTTCATCTTATTAAATATTCTTATGAAATCTTATATTCAGTAATGAAAGTGTTTCATGCTAAGCTTAAGCTTTGACTCAGACCAACAAATACGAGGAAATTGGATCTAGCCACAGCACTCCTGAAGTCCCATTAGACAAGCTAAGGCAGCATACCTTCTGCCAGTGTAGAAATGGCACCTGCGAATCATCTTCTTGCCATCCTCAGCTCTGTGCACTCGCAGTTTCCCCTGTTGGCTCTAGTATTCATCTGACCCCTATTCAGTTTGAAAAATCAGTTGAAAGCCAACCTAGACTCTACTTTGTTTGCTAAATGAGCTCCCTAAAGAGTGAGAGACTGAATGGTCAGAAGGAGGGAAGGTCAGGCTGTCTCTGAGATACTCCTTTAGGTCTTGATCAAAACCACACATATGTAGGCTCTTTGGATTTATTGGATTTATTCATCGATTTGATTAATCTGATTGAGGACTTTGTGAAGGCAGTATCTTTTCCTTGACATGTCTTTTCCTCAATTTCAACAGCTTTTGATGATCTCATAGCAGTACAAAGCAAAGCATGTTTGTGCATGTGTAGGAAAGATCAATTCTAGATTTTTAGGTTTCCTTTTCACTTGGTATCAGAACTTAGACTAGCTTTGTGAAATCATCTTTTCAACATTGGTCAACTCAATTACAGTACAAACTCATTTATTCAAACCATGATGACAGATTCAGTGATTTACTGAACTGTTTGAAAGACAATAAATGAATGCTGGTAGTAGATAGAAGACTAGACTTTTGCAGTGAGCAGCATTTTAACTGAAAGTATTTTAACTGTTCCCATGGTTCAATTTGGACCAGGGTAAATTTGGAATACTGTGGTCCAACTGTTAGAGTTGCACATTGTCCAGGATCCTGCACAACTGTGTTCTTAGGATTTTATAAGCCACTATTAAGTTTACCTTAAAATACCAATCACTAACACATACAGGCGGGAATTTAGCCTGTCAGAACACATAAGCTGCTGGTATTTTTTCAGTTCATAGTCACTACAATATTTTCTGGGGTCAGAATGGTCATAATAGGGAGGAGATGCTGGTCACTATGTAGGTGTACATAGCTCAAAACAACAAACCTTAAATAAATGCTTCTGTCACTGGAAGAATAAAATACTTTCTAGATGATTTAAAACCATGGATTTATAGCTTTCACAGTCGGTGATGAGTGTTTTATTCCAGCAAAGCTTGTTTTTATAGCCATGTTAGGATATCTACACAGTTATTTTGAGAAACCAGTACAGATATGCTTTAGAATGCATGGAGTCATGGGACACATAAAATTGCATGGTGCATTATTCACCAGGCATTCAATTTTTAACTGTATACTTGAATGTCTGGATACGCTACTATAGCTTCATGCTTTTAAAAACCTTTTTATCAGTTACATTCCGCAGTGTATTTCTCTCTTCACCACATTTAAATTGCTTAATCCCATACTATATTTAACACTAATCTCCTGTGCAGAGCTTGAGCATGGTTCTGAATTGAGCTTCAACACGCTCTTTTTATATATGTATAGATATAGAGAGATATATTAAAAAAACCCCACAACCCTACTTGTGGTTTTTTTTTTTAAGCTATCCTAAAATGTTTAAGAAGTTCTCAAGTAAATGATAATAGGGAAAATGGAAATTGTCATATCTAATCTTTTTGTGCGTGTGTGATTGCCATATTCAGTGATGTAATGTTCATTTATGGAGTGCTTAACAATTCATTGATATTGGAAGGAAATTATTAAAAAAATAAAGCTTGAATAGTTGAAAGCAGATAATAAAGCAGAATAAAGCTATGGTATTACTTCCCTTAGAAAATGCAACAAGGAAATAAAATAATAAAACAGTTATGTAATTACTTAGGTCAGACTCTCTAAATGACCATTTTAATGCAAAAAAAAAAATCTTTAGAAGGGAGCTGCACTTTCTGAATTTTTCCCTTTGGAGTAGTATCTTTGCTGATATCTGAGAATCACCTTTTGCCATATAGAAGCTATGGATTTTATTTTGTTTTAATCTTTGGATATAAGGAAGGAAGTGGGATAAAAGGGTAAGGAAAATGTAGTGGAAGAGAAGAATTAGGATTTAGATTTAAAAACCTGTGGGTAGAAGAGTGTTACGAATTTTTAAAAGTTATAAACAACTTAATTTTATAGGATTTTACTTCTTTGCAGATTTTAAATTGGAACCTAATTCGCATAAATGAGGGGTTTTAGTTTAAAGATAAAAACTAACCATATTTAAAAAGTAAATAATAGTGTGAGGAAGATTTTTGCTGACTCCTTGACTCACTCAAGGGCGTATGTAATAAGGAGGGCACTATAGCAGTGGTTCACATAACAGTAATATATATAGTGCTTTGAATAGCCTAAACACCAGTTGGGACACAAATCATAGTTGCATGTGATACAGTATACCATGATATGTCTTACTCTGAAATTTTTTTCTTCCTTCTGGAATGAACTATTTTCTCAACAAAAAATACATTTGCTAACATTTTAGAGCTAGGGTTATGTCACTGATGTCTCACTTCATGAAATAATTACTTATTTGATGCATGTGGAATATTACCCAGAGGTCAATGAGAATACTGTTTTCTTAAAATGTTTCCGATTCACTGTGAGTTAATTACTTCAGTGTCTACTGACAAAGATTATACCAAAAGCTTGTTTTTTCCTAATAGATTAAATGTTTTTAGCATATACAAAGAGAAAGATAAATGTTTTTCAATTATTTCCTGATTATACAATATTTTTATTATGATTTAACTGACTTGATATTGTGAGTTTTCAGCACAATGAAAGTTTGTAAATTTAGGCTGCTTTGTGATCTTGACATATTTTCATGAAGTTTTTATACCTACCTATCAATGTGATGTTAAGGCTACAGTCTGCCTTTTAAGTTGACTTTCTATATTGGAGTGTTGAAAATTCTGAAAGTTACAGTTTTTAATGCTAAATGAACTATTGAGATAATTAATTGACCAAGCGCGTTGACTGTTTACTTTTGGTATATATAACTTCTGTGCTTGCAGTCCATTCTGCATATAGTGTATGAGGTTTGTTTTTTTTTTTCTTAAGGGGTTCAAAGGGATTTCCAGTAGTCATTGGCTGCAGCCATGGCTCAGAACTTCTGATCTTCAGTTGCCCTCAGTATCCCTGAATTCTCTTAGTGTTGTGTAATTGCTAGGACTTGGTATACTGTTACTCTTTAGGTCAGGCAAAAAGAAATGAGTATTCTTCTGGACTTGACCTGTGTATGTATATTGGTAACCTGCACAGAGTAATTTTTATGATGCTTCCATCTGCAGAGTTATCTTGAGTGGCAAAACCAAAAGCTGATTTGAGAAAAATAGACTTATTCGCAAGAGGGCTCAATGGGTTGCAATTTAGCTAGGTGGTGGTGTTGAAAAATGTGAAGAAATTTAATATCTAAATCCATAATTTCACATATCTGCATTTTCTGTACCACTTATTGTCAGTCTGACTCATGTTTTATGTTTTATACCCCTTTGACTATTGTTTAGAGTAAATCTCCATGTCTGTACAGTTTGTTTCCTTTGGCAATTCAGTTCTTGGGTGATGAAGGATTTAGTTGTACTGTATATATTCAAAACTTCTTTTTTTTTCCCCCCAGTTATCTAGAAAAGTATGAAAAAGTCCATCATTTTGGGGAGGAGGATGATGAGGTACAACCAGGCAATCCAAAGCCACAACTTCCTATTGGTGCAATCCCAACTTCCTATAACTACCAGCAACACAGTGTGTCAGGTAAATTTTTGAGGAAAAAAAGTGATTTTTTTTTCCATATATATATGTATGGGAATATAGATATGAAAGTATATATATATATATGGAAGTATATATATGTTTGGACAGGCTACAGAAACTGTGTGTAGATAAATTTACAATATTATTAAAACCATCAAATCTGTAGGTCACTCAGATTATTCATTTGACATACTCAGAAACCTTTCCACAATGAACCAAAACAAAATAAATATGAGAATCCATAAACTATTTATTTTCTTTACAAGTGTTTCTTTTTCTAATTAGCAGGGCTAAATAGTTACTTGTCTTGAAACAACATACCTTGAAAATTCACAGATTGTGTTTCTGTCACATCAGTCATTTCTCTACAAAGCCAAATACTTGACCTGAGCATATGATTAATTAATCTCTAAAATCCGAGGAAGGAAGCACATGCCTAAGGAGCCAGAATCAACACCATTGTAATTTAGAGACCAAAGTATCAATCTTGAATCAATAAACAACTCAGAATCTGGTGGACTCTGTGGAATGAATGTGTAATTCATTGTGTAGAAAGTGGCTCCAAATTGTATTACAGTTCTATTCTGCTTTAATTAAAGTTTGCATTTTCAAAGCTTTTCTTTGGGAGAACATGCTGCAGTACTGCATTCTGGAATTGATGAAGAAATTAATATCTAACTAGAAAGGTACACAGCTAAGTAGAATGTATGCAGCTTTTTGACCAATTTGGCCAAAGGCAAATGGAAAAAATAAATTGAACACCATAAAAAACTTAAAACGCACAATACCTTACTAATAAACTTTTAAAAATACTTAAAATTCATAATAATATTGCTTAATGTCTCATCTGAATATTAATTAGTTTAGCTGTGAAAACATTGTTTTAATTTTTTTTTCTTATTTAGATTACCTTCGTCAAAGCTATGGGCTGTCTATGGACTTTAACTCACCAAATGACTATAATAAATTGGTGCTTTCACTGTTATCTGGACTCCCAAATGAAGTGGACTTTGCAATTAATGTATGTACTCTTCTTTCAAATGAAAGCAAGCATGTTATGCAGCTTGAAAAGGATCCTAAAATCATCACTTTACTGCTTGCAAATGCTGGGGTGTTTGATGACAGTAAGTATATAACAACATTTTTGCAACAGAAAGAGTCAATATTTGTTGTAGCGTCTTTCACAACCCTTGATAATTAAAATGTTTATAACTTATTGCACTGTAATATATCTAGTTTTTCTTTTTACCTTGCCCACAGTTACAGTTTTTATCAGACATTACAAATACCTTTTAAGTTAGGTAATGCAAAGCAATATTATTTAACAGTTTAGTGAAATGTAAGAATTAGCTTTTCAGTAATAACATTTAATTGTTCAAGATGCTCAAATTTACAGCTTTGGATTTCCATCTGCTTGCAATGTATTATTGCTTTCTTCTGAATTTGTAGGACCATGCTAACTTTTCATAATTCTTTTCTAGTAGCAGTCAAAAATTTAAAAATTGAAAAAGGGCTTTCTGAAAACAATGATGCACTAAAATTTTTGTCCTGATACTTCACGTTCAACTGTAGTGAAATTCACAATACAAAACTCAAGGGATAAAAATCTTAACCTGAGTTTCAGAATTATGTAATGTGTTAGCACATAAATTTAAAAGTTTGAGTCTGTTCCATCAAAATACTTCAGTATGTGAAATAAATTCCTCTGACTTGTTCAGTGTGACCTCCAGGCTGAGTTGTTCCTTGTTAATTGCTTGTTTGTCTTTCTGTCATGGAGAGGAGGGGGAAAAACTAAGTTAACCCAAACCATCTTAAAATCATAACAGCGTAGCTCCTGTCTCGTGCTGGTGAGGAGGAAGTATTTACTGGTTTTATGCACTGATTTTTTTTTTCCCTCTAATACTGAATTTCAGAAATAACTACTGTAAGAATTCACTCAAATGAGCTTTTTCAGCTAAGTATATTTAAGTCTGATAGTACAGATGATCATATCTGTTTGCATATAAATCTACTTTGCATTTGTAAGTACAAACATAGTATGGTATGTGAAAGATTCTGTTTTAAAATTCTGGGGAAGAATCAGTGTTAGACATTGTATACTGTTTGGTGGAGGTTTTTTAATCATTAGCCTGTTTGCTTAATGATTTGTAGCTTCTGCCTCCTCCCCCCAGTACTGCATTAGTGTTCTCCAGCTTCTCTCTTACATTTTTGATTTGTACCCATGCCCTTCAGATATGGCTAGATCTTGGTCATTTAGTGTCTGCATCTAGCTGAGTCACAAGAACTTCCAAAGAAAAATATTTGAAAGGAAGCTAAACTGAAACTTAGTCCTGCATGTTAGTAATTCTAGGATGCTCTCTAGATGTTTGAGTTTGCCATCACTCCCCTGTTACTGTGATGGAACTTCTATGGCCTTAGGAATTTATAAAGAATTTAGTCAAGCTTTGTATTGCTATTTCATGATTGTTTTGGATGTTGCAAAGGTAGACAGTGTTTTTTCTCGAGTTCTTAACTTGGACTCTGAGCACAGGCTTGTTCCATAGGTTGTCTCTGTTAGTATTTCTTATATTGAAAAATAGTTGAGGTAAAGCAGAGAGGAATGACAAACATGTAATGGACCTGCTCTTTTCATTCCCTGGGGAAAACTTCATTTTTGTATTACCTGATTACATCTTCTGGATGAATCCAAGGAGTATCCTAGAAGCTTTAGGAGGATGAATTGGGAAAAACTGGGGAAAAGAAAGGAGAGGGAGTGTTTACTTATGTTGAAGCATGGAGCTTCAATTTGAAATACTTACATGCTTTTATAATATAAATAATGAAGGTAAATCTGTCAAGTTTGGAGAGTAAATGAAATCTGTAATTAGCAAATTCAGGTAGTATGAAAATACTGTCATGATAATTTCAGCTATAAATAAATGATAGCTTATTAACTTTAATGTTGGGTTTAGATTTGGCTTGTCTATAATTAAGGTTTTATCATTGTTGGTACTTATAATGCACTGTTTCTAAGTAACAAGAAAAATATGTCTTCAGCTTCCTCCCCACTCCCCCCCACAGAAAAGAAGTTTGAGAATACAGTTACATTTCATGTGACAGGGCTGCCCCAGGGGTTTGGGGGTGTATATTCAGTTTGGGGTGCTGCATGAGCCTTGGTTTGGATTCTGTGAGTTGAAAGCTGGTGTGGTCTTGTAACTGAGATTTGTAGCATGTTGCTCAAAAAAATAAAACATTATGAAACAAAATGTTCAAAGGTAACTTAAATGTGTCATTAGTTCATTACAGAACTATTGCAAGACAATTTATTTTTGGATTGACTAAGTCCTTGAGTCAGATTGACTGAGTCTTTGCTGCTTTCAAGGAATGATAACTAGAGAATTTGTGGTAGTGGCTCCACTAAACACCCAAGAACATCCATTATACTTCCTGATTAAATATTGACTTCAAATTGAGTGCTGTCAGTATCTCACTGCTACTGTTATGATTTTTAGAAAACATTAGTGGCAATTTGTATAATTACTAAAATAGTGTTTACAGCTTATACTGCGCACATGGAAAACAGTGGTAAGGTTGAAAATTGAGCCATCTTGACTTCTGGAAAAGAGCTACGGAAAAGTTTGCCATATGTTTTTTAAAGGGTTCACAAACTAGTCCATTCTTTATGAGCTACTTGCTTTCCATTTAAACTGTAAAACTGCAGTAGCAGTTAATTGAATGACTATGGAATTTTCAGTTGGTTTATGCAATTTAATACAGGATTTTTTGTAACGAAAAGGAAACACTGGAAGAGTCTGTAGTGTTGCTGAATCTTTAGTTCATGGAATAGTAAGAAGTCAAACAAAAATGTTCTTTTTTATTTTACTAAATTCTGTTTTTTATGCTTAAAGCTTTAGGATCATTTTCTGCTGTATTTGGAGAAGAATGGAAGGAGAAAACTGATAGAGATTTTGTTAAGGTAATTTTAAAATTATTAAAACAATTTTGAACTTCATATGGTGGGTATCAAATCCTTTTAAAAAGATGGAAAATTATAAGATATACTGACATATGTTTTTTGGATTGCACTCAACTTTATTCCTTTTTGATTTAATTATAATAGGACACTGAATCACAGTTGTCATAAAATGTTTGGATAAGCAGGAAGAAAGGTATTAAGGAAAAATAGATGTAGTCAAATGAATAAAGGGGTTCTGTGGGTTTTTTTAATAAGAAAGCAAATGTATGTGTTATATGTATGTAATGTATGAGTATGTTACAATGTATGAGGCAAACCATCACTCCAAACGTGCCTCCCTCTTCCTTCTTCCCCCTGTCTTTATATACTGAGCATGACATTGTAGGGTATGGAATATCCGTTTGGGTCAGCTGTCCCAGCTGTGTCCCCTCCCAGCTTCCTGTGCACCCCCAGCCTTCTCGCTGGCAGGCCAGCATGAAAAACTGGACAACCTTTGACTGCTTAGCAACAATCCAAAACATCAGCACGTTATTAATATTATTTTCATTCCAAATCTAAAGCACAGCACTATACCAGCTATCAGGAAGAAAATTAACTCTATCGCAGCTGAAACCAGGACAGTGAGGAAAAGGAAGCATGGCCAACATATTTAGCCAGAGAAAACAATGCTGTTTGTTTGGGTTTTTTAAACTGCCATGATAGGTAAAGAAACATTCTGGATTATGAAAATTAAGTCCAAAACATCAGAAGCATAGGAGAAATTTAAATAAGTTAGCAATGCTGCAATTTTGTTTTAGTTAAACTATTTTTGCACAAGGCTTTTTCCACTAGAGGGCATGATCTACTGTACAAGTAATGAAATGAGGTAAAAATATAAATAAAGTTTCTTTGTATAAATGCTTCATCTTTATTTTGGATGAGTGTTTTGAGGTGAATGAAAGCATGGAATGTATTCTAGCTGAAAGAGGTTTGACATTTCAGCATATTTGCTATGATACCCAAGTTCCTGAAATTGAATTTCAGGTGATGATTTATGTATCTAAAATAGAAGAAACCTAGATTAAAACGTATTTTGATAACTTATGCTGGACTGTCCTTGACTACTTAGCAACAACTCAAAACATCAGCACCTTATCAACAGTTTCTCATCCCACATCCAAAACACAGTCTCACACTAGCTTCTGTGAAGAAAACCAGCTCTATCCTGGCTGAAACCAGGACAAATGTGAAGAGAGAAGCTGCTGAGTTCCTTATGAACTCATAGCTGGGTTTCTGCTCAATTTCTTAATCATCTCATATACTGAAATGTCTTACCAGTATTATAGAAAAATATTTGTTAGGAGCATTTTCCATTTGTTTTTATTTTTATATAACTCAGTTTTGGACAAGTTGGACCATAGTAGTGTTAGTTAAATGATAACTATTGCTGAAATATCAGTGAATAGATTCCCTAATCAAAATTTCCTAGAAAGAACAAAAAAAGTAATCTCTGATATTTGTTAGTATATGAACTTGAAAATGTGATTCAATTGTGCTGAAGGTAAGTGTAAAAAAAAAAAAAAAAAAAAAAAAAGGCTTCATAATCTTTGTTTCCTTTTTCCATTGAAAAATATGTACAGAGCTACTGTAGGTTGTGTTTTGGTTTGGTTTTTTTTTTTTGAAAGCACTTAACATTTCTATGTTGACTTCACCCAAAACTGTCACAGACTGTTGCTGATCTAGAGCAGCAAGCAGTGCCTATCTACAGTCTAGATCTGTAAACATTTTAAATTACACAGAATTCTAATTTATTATATGCTCATTAATCATATAAACTTAAGTAATTGTGATATATAAGAACAGATGGTTCTGATAAATGTTTTTAACGAAGTGTTAAGTAGAACTACTGTAACTGCAATAAGGTTTACTAATAAGAAACTTGGATGCTCTCCAGGATCTATTTTTGGATATTACAACACATGTGTAGTACCACTCTAGTGAAATACTGCTGAAAGCATGTCAGAAGCAGATCTAAAAATATCTCTAATGCCAAGAATCCAGATTTTTCAGAATATCTTACTTCAAGCATTTGTTTGACCTTACTACTGGGTGTAATTTATTTTGTATTGCAGCTGTGGCAAAACAGAAATCAGGGGAAGCATTATGGGAGCTTCATGACATGAGAGAGATACTTGGTTGGCAGACTAGAGATTGTGTATCTGATTTTTAAATTTTCTTTTACAGCTTTAAGATTAATAGAATGACTATTGAATGTGTCACCCTCCTTTCACTGTTCACATTATCTTTTTAAAAATTCTTCTTTATTTGTTTAGGTTTTTTTATTTTGCTGCTGGTTGTTGCATGTTGATTTTGTAAGATTGTCGTTCTTATAATGGCAGCAGATTAGAAATTTGTGTAAAGATGAAAATGGAAAAGAGTTTTTAAGTGGGAGAGGAAAAATGCAGAATTATGAACTAAAGTACAGTGATGGCATGGACACACGAATTAAGAGATTCACAGAAAGGAGGGTGGGGGAAGCAATTTCTTAAGCGCATGAATTCTTAAGTAATAGGAATTGAATTGTGTTGAGTTTGTAAATGTTAACCCTCAGACCGTAGTGCTCATGTGTTGGAGTTTTAGGGTTGTGGGGGTGGCTGAGAAATAGTAGAAAACTTGAAGCTGTTCTGAAAATGATTCTCATTGTTAAATTCAGGATTCATAGAGCAATCATAAACTTGGATTCTTGGCAACTGAATGTCAGTTTCAGTGTTGGTATGTCAGTTTTTTATGAAGAAAAAAAAAGAAAAAAATAAACTCCTAGTCTTTGTTAGCTGAAAATAGCTTTTCAAATGCAGTGAAACAAATATAGATGATTTGTGAGATATGTTCAGAATATTTAACGTTTCATTTATATATCTACTCTTTATTAACTTTTTTCCAAGCTCCGCTGCGTGCTTATTGAAATATATGAACATAAACTTGGAAATTTGGATTTTATAGCAGTGTTTAGTTTCTGTATTTCAATGTCTTTATCAGACCTGATCTATAATTTTAGAATTACGTATTTAAACTAAAATATTTTGTGGAGACTTTTAACATTTGCTTAAAATAAGCTTGATTTAATTTTTAGTCTCTTAATAATACTGGTACTTTAAATTAAGAATGGCCATATGTTCTTCTTTATGATTTTTCTCTTCATTCTACTATATGTAGGAGTGGTATGGCATCACTGGTAGTATTTCTCCCATCATGTAAATACCTACACAATAACTGTTGGTTGTTTGGTATTCAGTCAGCTCTTGAGTTCTGTATTAATTTATCATAAAGAATTTGACATTTGTGTGTGTGTCAGCACCAATACTTTGATTTTATATTCTGCTGCTCTGTAATTTTGACTTTATTACATTAAATCATTCTACTTTACATATGCGGGTTCATGATTTTTTTCAGTACAGTCTACTAGTTTGGTAACATCATACTCATGAGCAAAGGAGCTTGCCTACTTAGTTGTGTCACTACTGTTTCAGTTGAAGGTGGAGATGAAGAATGTGTTTCTTTATACTAAAATTTGAGGGAACAATTACATTTTTGAAAATTTCCCCCCTCCCTCCAATCCTTACTGCATTATAAAAAACTGTTTGGAAAATGTGTAATTTCCATTGTCTTATCTGCAGCACTACATACTTTCTCACTTTTTACAGTGCTTCCCTCTAAACTGAATCAAAAGTCTTTACTAGTCAGTGAATCTGTTGCATTAATTGTCAGAATTTGATTATCATTTTAGTTGAACCTGCTATTAGCCCTTACAGCTATGTTAATTTGTTGCCTTTTGCCCTCTTGATTTTTCCTGGTGCTGTCAGTAAGTTCAAATCTCTAGTTAGTTGAAATGACTGCATGTCCTTAGTTGATGATTGGAACTTCTGGCATTTAGCCAGTCATCTTGTATCTTGTTTTGTTTTTTTGTCCCCATCCCCAAACTCTGATGATGTTCTGCCTCAGATGTTTTCTCATCTGTTCCGGAAGCTTTCCCATTTTTAACTGTTTCATTTCTCTTTGAATTTCTTCATGCTAGCAGGGCTCACTTGTGAGTATAGTTTGTCTTTCAAGAGGAACTTGTTTATGTAGCATGATTATAATCAGATTTAGCTGTTTTTTCAGGTATTTCTTTCATGTCTCCAGCAGCTGCCCACTATCTGATGTAGTATATGAATAATTGCATTGGATTTCTTCATGCACCATTAATTTCTGTTTACTTCTGTTTAAGCATTTGGATTATGTTCTTGGACTTCTTGAGGTCTTTTCTAGCTGTAGAGTTCCAAAATCCATGCAGCTTTTCTGCTTTTTATATTGCTTTGCATAATACTTCTCTGGTTTCCTTTTTTTGTAAAGTCTTACTTTGTTGTCCAAATTTTTCTTCTTTCTTTAAATTTAATAATTACTTTCTTTACTGTGCATTTATTATTTGAATCTTTCTCAGTGTGTAGAGATCGATCCTTATGCATTTAGGTGCCTGAAATACTTTTCAAATGTCACTTCTTGTCTCTCACAGGGATTTGTCAAGCTGACTTGACTTCAGTTGCTCTCATATTTTTCTTGAATAATAAGTAGTCATGATCATTGCTACATTGCATGATTTGTGTACTCAAACATCCAGTGTTTTTATGGACAGTAATTTGGTTAGTCTCATTTCCAGTGAATTCTATATTATGCTGTGCATCTTTCTCCAAAGGAACTTGGCTACTGACAGTAATCAGATTGTACATGTGAAATCAAGTTCTTTATCTTTGTCCATGATCTCTTAGCATCTGCATGTCACATAGTCAAGCATTGTTTGTTTGCTTCAAGTTTTAGCTTTATATTCCTATTACCAGTATGTTATCATGATCTAAAATATATATAGGAATAACTATTGACAAAGAGCATCACTTTCTCATCCTTTCCGTTCATTTCTGTTGATATGTAGTATCAGATTGCAGCTATCCATAGTTTATAGTAGGGAATAAATAACTGCTTGTGGTGTTAAATTGATTTTTTTTTTTCCTTGCCTCTGTGATGTAAGGATGTTTTTCAAAGGAATGCCCAGAAAGCTTGACTTAACTCATCTTTTTCCACTTTTGCCTTTCCTTTGGCCAAACAAAAATTTTGTGTGTTTCACCTTGTTCTCTTGTAACAGATAGGTTGCAAACATTGTATGTAGGTTATTTAATTCTATTTTCTACCTCATCATTCTCTGCCCACCCCCATCTTTTTCGGGGATCTTTTCTGCTTAGGCAGGAAAGAAATGTTGAGTGGACTGAGCGCAATCAAACCAGTCTTTCTAAATGCTAAAAAAATGGTGATTCAGGCCACCTCTTTCCTTGTAAAGGAATAGAGACTGCAGACTTATTCTGAACTTAAGACATCTGAACACTTTTATTCAGGAATACCAGATGGTGACCGTTATAGGTAATCCTAGTACTTTGGAAGAACCGGTTGGGTTTTCTGATCGCTTACTGGCAGGACATGTGATTCCAGTGTGAAGATTTAGCTGAGACATGGAAACATCTGTATTTCACCAGAATCACAGAGGACAACTTTCAGAACAAGGTGCTATTCTTTTTTTTTTTTTTTTTTTTTAATTGCTTTTTTTTCCCTACTATGTTGTAAGGGGTTTTGTAATTAACGAACTTCATCATTCCAGTTAAGGAATGGAAAGTACCATTTACCTTCCTGAAAGTCAAGGACTTCTTTTTTCTTTTGTTCGTTCTTTCTGAAGAGCTCTTAAGTATCCTGGAATCAGCTTTGGGCTTCTTGGAGTCCTCTGCCTGAGTGAAAGATGCAGAATTCAATATTTGCTATTGACTCAGCATTATGGTTTATATGGGGGTCAGGTGAAATCTGCGTGTCATAGCATCTTTCAAAAAACACACTTTTTAAAAAATGTTTGGACATCTTGATTTTATGCCTGATAATTTGATTGAGACTCTGATTGTCATAGGCCAGGCTAAGTGCACTTTCTAGATTCCTTACATTCTGTACATGCAGTGCACAAGAGTATTGCTTCAAGCTGTTGGTCATCCCCTGAACAGAACAGTAACTTTTCTGAGGGAAGTAGTCAACTCTCCTATGTCATGGTGCCTACTAAAAGATAGCTTGCTGGAATGAAATGGAAAGTTGCTCTATCTTCTAAATAATTATAGAAAGATGCCTCTTTCCTTGGCTCAGAACTCGCCTCAGCCATCTATGGTAACGCTTTCGGGTGTTTTGGAGCTCAATATAGCCATAAATGCGTAGCAGGTTTCCATCTGTACATTAATTGTTGCAACATGCTTTTCAGCAGCTAAAGTCCTGGGTAGTCCTGACCCTTGCGTAGTTAGCAGCCCATCTCTTAAATAGACACGTTAAATGCCACATGTAATAGTTTGTGTCTTAGCTACTTGGATTTCTGAACACATTACTTACTGATAAGCCATTTAAGTTACTGGCTTGTTGAATGGAGGATGTAGGATAATATTTCTGAGTTCTTTGGTGATACCGCTGGAGGTTTCGCAGAATGTTTGAAATGTGAAGTGTTCACAGGAAGCCTGGTTTGCTACTGCAGTAGGCATTTCACAGTTGCTGAAACACTCATGACAGATGCTGGCTTTGGGAATGCAGTCCTACAGTTTTTAGCAAGCAGAAGACTCTGGGACAGTTCTGCAAGTAAAGCAGTGTTCTTGACGAGCATTATCACCGGCAAGTGCTTCTGTGTGTAGAAATAAACATTCAAGAGAGGAAAAAAAAATACGTATCTTTTTAAATTGTTCTTTTTGAAGTAGTATTGTCTGCATATTCATGTCCTCTCCTCCAGATTCTCTTCCTTTTTGGCTTTAAGAGCCTTTCCAGGTCTTGCAGGACTCAGAGGGACTGAGACTGTGGGGGACGCACATTATTCTGGTGTGCTTCATGTAGGTAGCAGGTCTTGTACATATGCTGTAGGTAATCCTGAGGCAAAAATTCTCTAGTTTGAGTGGTTAGCATCTTATGCTCACAGCGTGACTGCATAATGAAACAATTCAAAGAATAACGGTTATGTGTAAGTAAAGTTTATTTGGTGCCTTGGTGTATCTCTCATTTTAGCTTACAGAAAGGAGCCATTTTCTGTTCTTTTCTGAAAAAGGTAATCTCATCTGAGCTGACAACTAGCATTGTTTGACAGACTGCTTCTTTAGGAAGGGGAGGCTTTCTCAGTTGTTCAAGCAACTCATGTGGATCTGTTTATTCTGTGAGTTTTAGGTGAGCTGTACAGTTTTCCAGCAATGTATTCCTGTCCTCATCTTAACCATAGGACTTTGAGACTTTATCTGTAGCAGTGTCTTCATCTGCAAAAAACTTGAATCTTCATTTTCCATCCCTTTGAGAACATGTCCAGGGTAATTTGCCTTCCAGATAGAAAAATTTTCTCACTTAGGGCTTTATATTGCCAGAGGTTTTAAAATTTTTCATTTTGGGCTATACTTAAAGTATTATGAGGCGAAAAGTAGATTATTGGCAGATTCAGCTAGCAAAATGTGATGATGCTGTTTTAACATTTAATGTGTGACAACAGTTTTAACATTGTATTGTGATTGACTTTGGCATCTTCCAAAGAGATTCAGGTTGAAGACTTTAAGTATCAGAGTTCAATATTCACTTTTCAAAAAAAATCCTTAACTGGTTAAACAACTAATCTTTAAAAGCTTCTGAGGTTTTTCTTTTTAAGTATTAGTGAAATGTGAAGATATATTGTCTTCATCGCTTTTCCAAAAGGAAACATCCTAAAGGAGAGTGTGTACTGACTGGTAAATTTCCAGACAATATATTTCTGCGTGCTTTTTAGAATAATGACTGAAACCTTTTCCTTAAGTAGTATCCTTCTCTAAAAGTAAAGGCAGCTCAAAATGAAGCACATTCTGCACATTTTACCTGCATACCTTGGTCTTCTGTGGCTCTTGATGATAGCCTCAGTATTAATTAGGAAAATCTGTTTTTCACAAACAGTAAGAAGTTAGACTTTTGTCTGGCTGTTCTTGTCGTTGCTAAAATGAGGTAATAATCCTTTCTGTGCAAGTAATCCTCTTTACTAAACAGCACTTGGATGTCATTTAGCAGCATTGCAGTGGAAAATAAAATTCTTTTCCTTCCAATTTAGAAAATCTGTAGTAGTCTATTTTTCACAAAAATAATAGTGTCAAGCTTGGTACAAATGCTGTAATTTAGTAATTACATTTGCATAGCAGAATTTCCCCTGCTGTTCAGCTGGTTGTACTTCCCATCCTTCCCTTTTCATCCACATTTATTTGTGGTTTTATTCTGTGATCATAGGCAAAAGAGGAGCTGTATTTCATTAGTAAGTGAAAGAAATGTATGAATTTTATCAGTCAAAGGAATGTTTATATTTTTTTATAATATACACATTAGAATGTATGTATCATATATATCAATATACATCACAATGTGTATTTTTATTAGCTTGCAAAACTTAATCCCTTGATTAATTCTTTAATTTCAACAGGAGCTAGTGACGTAACAACCATTTACAGATCAGACCATGTATTTGTAAAGTAATTTCAATTCCAGTCTGCTGAAGCATTCTGTTTTGCTTATATTTATAAAGGGTTTTGGTGATGGTGGTTGTTGCTTCTCTCTTTTCATTCATTTATGATGATGTGGAAAACATAGTAGAAGCTTAAAAAAGCATCTCCAGATAGAAATCTGGCTGTTGTACTTCTGGCAGGAGCTTAAGATCTACTGAAACTGAGAGGAGTCACTGTCTTGTGCTTTAGGAGTTTACTGTTTGTAGGAGGTGGAGGAGGATGAAATGTACCTTTTTTTGCACGTATAATTGCTGTATTTCTAATTGTGTGTGGAAAACTGTCTGAATAGTTTCAGTATGTGCTTCAGCAAAGTACTTCTGTGGTAGAGTTGATTGATCATGAATGCATACTTCCGGTGCTTGAGAGGAATGTAATGTATTGGACATCTTGCATATCATCCCATTAGTGAAAAATATTGTTACTACTAGATGAATCAAGGTACTAGGAAATTTTAAAAGAACAATCCTTTTTATAGTTTTTCAATGTTTTAAAGTAATATCATCCCCTAGAAATTAACTGTCTTTTTAATTCTTTCTTCAGTTTTGGAAGGATATTGTTGAGGATATTGAAGTTCGTGACCTAATTTCTGACAGAAGCAAATCTCAAGGTGAGACATCTTGACTAATCTTAATACATACCTGTTGGTAAATATAGCAAAAGAAGGACTAAAACTTATTTATTTACTTTGTAGATATTCCATCGGAAGAATGGATTTGGGAATCCTTATTTCATCCACCTCGCAAATTGGGCATTAATGATATTGAAGGGCAGCGGGTACTTCAGATTGCAGTGATTTTACGTAACCTTTCTTTTGAAGAGGGAAATGTTAAACTTCTGGCAGCTAATCGTACTTGTCTTCGGTTCCTGCTACTCTCTGCTCATAGTCATTTTATTTCTCTACGGCAGTTGGGGCTTGACACGCTGGGAAATATTGCAGCAGAGGTAATGTACTTCAAAACAGAACAATTAAAATATAATTTGATAAAAGCATTACTTTAGTGTTAATTAAATAAATTGCTTTTTTCCTTGATAATTTGATGAAGCAGGAAATAAATTATTCGCTGAATTTGTAAATAGCAATTTCAGAAGAAGTATTCAGGGCCAAAACAAAAATATAGGATGTGTCGGTTTGCTTAGATAGAATCACATGGGGAACACTGATTGTATAGGGAGGTACAAGATACTCATAGTGCATAATTTTCAGTTTAGTTTCCCAGAGAGAAGAAAGGAATTTAGTTAAATTCTGCAGACTGTACACTAGCTTCTTTACTTTATAGTTATAATCTTTAGTCATAATTTCAAAATAGTATGTTTGAGAAAGGGAGTGGTAGAGGGTTTTATGCCATGTGTAGTGGGCACCAGTAAGCTAGTCATACGCCACCAACTAAACTGCCTGAATCATGTAAGGCATCCTTTTCTTTTCAAAGAGGTTTGAATATAATAAAAACACACTATTTCAGTATGTCATATCATTGTGCAGATAAAGTATACAGGTTTTATAGGTAGATATGTTCAGATATTCCTTATATTTTAAAAAACAATGGATAAATTAAATGAGTAGGTATCGGAGAATGAGACTTGAAGTATTGGTCCACTGCTGAATATTGGAAAAAATAAGGAGTTTTCATTTACCATGTATCCAGCTTCTCTTACAGAAGAGAGAATGTTACATATTATAATGTCTGAGAGCTCTGATTGAGAAGCAGAAGTGGATAGAAGCAGGATGAATGATTGTGATAGCATTTGGGAAGGAATGTTTGTCATTTCTCAAGTTCTGTTCTTTGTTGGATATTAAAATATATTTGTGTTTAGTATTGACTGCCTGGGAATACAGTGATTTTCCTTATTCTGAGCACTGGAAAGTGTAAATTAGACTGCTACTTCAGAGAAGAAAAGGGGAGGGGGCCCCAAAATGCTAGTCACAATAAAAAGCTCACAAGGTTCTATTTTTGTGAACACAAATGTCATTTAAACACTTGAATATTATATTTTGATATGAAAATTTAAGGATTTGAGCCATTATTACTATATGAATAGTGTTAGTCATAGATTTTTTTTTTCTTTCTCATCAGCTTCTTTTGGATCCTGTTGATTTCAAAACTACTCATCTAATGTTTCACACTGTTACAAAATGCCTCATGTCAAGGGATAGATTTTTAAAAATGAGAGGTAAGATCTTTAACTATTCTGTTGTTGTATTAGAATTGTAATTAATTGCTGTTTAAAACTATTTTGTATTTGTTCTTCAGGCATGGAAATTTTGGCAAATCTTTGTAAGGCTGAAGATAATGGTGTCTTAATTTGTGAATATGTGGATCAAGAATCCTATAAAGAGATCATATGTCATCTCACGCTACCAGATGTGCTGCTTGTAATCTCAGCACTTGAGGTGCTATACATGCTCACAGAAATGGGTGAAGTGGCCTGCTCAAAGATTGCTAAAGTAGAGAAGAGCATAGGTAAGAGAGAAGGAAAATCAATTACTCTCACCTATGTAGGAAAACAGACTTAGGAATATGTGATCAAAAATGTGGCTTGATAATGTATGTGTGCAGCGTAGGGGTGGATATAGAATAGAAAGTTTTACTCCCTGTGTCCTCAAAGCAACTGAAGATGCTAATAATTAGGGAAGCTGAAATTGTTGAAGTAGGTTTTTTGGTGTTTCGTTGCTGGTGGTGGTATTTTTTAATGCCATGAAGGAAGTGTGTATAAAAAATAAATAAATCTATAGAAGCATGCAGAGGCTTGTTTTCTTTCAACACATGGCAACTTTAAAGCAAATCAGTATGTCCCTGCAGCATTCATTTGTCTTGTCCTAATGTTATTGTCGGTTTTACATTTAATACTTTAGATACATTAGTATGTCTGGTTTCTATGGACATCCAGATGTTTGGACCTGATGCACTTACTGCTGTAAAACTCATTGAACATCAGTGCATTAGCCAGCAAGGAGTACCTGATGTCAGACCACAAGTAATGGATCACGGTTCTTCACAGGCCCATGCAACAGGTATCCCAGGTTAGTATCACTGCAAGGGAATGCACTTGTCTACGAATGTCCTATATGGTATGTTAAAGCTATGTTAGCCAAAACTGTTGTGAAACAAGCTTTAAAAGGATCTTAATACTTTTCAGTTCCACATCTGAAAATTTACTGAAAGTTATGTACACTCCTCATTTTAACTTGTTCAATGGAAAGAAAAAGTATCCATTCCCGATTGTTCCCATGATTTGCAGAGAATTAGATGCCCATTTTATATTGTGCTTTACATGGAATAGTATTGGGCAGTAACATACAGTATGTGATAGCATTGCAGAGATGAGGTAGACACACAGAATCATGCCTCGATTGAAGCTCCTAAACAGTTTATTGTGTGATGTGAGCCAAATTTTAACTATTATTTAAAGCATGAAAAATGTTTTCTTAATTGTAATTAAATTGTAATTATGATGAATTTTTTCAGTTTTGTTTAGGAATTAAATACTGGCATTTTTTGAAGGTGATGGCACAGCTCACTATTATTGGTCAGGGGGAATAGCATAGGTACCTCATTCTGTCTTCACTAATAAAAGCACATAGCAGTATACCACAAGTGCACACAAAATGGAACATAGATATTTGTTTTGGGGGAAAAAGTGGAAAAAGAACCATCATGACAGACACTGGCTTGCATGTCTAAGTGTACTGTTTCTGGAATGGGTGTGCATAACAGAGTGAAAGTGAATGGAAAAAAATGTGACTAAGGGAATGAACAAAAGTGAACAGAAGGAACCGATGTGACATTGCGACAAAATTCTTTCAATTGTATTCGCTTCCACCTAGGAATTGGAAAAATAATTGCGGTGTATTTGTGCCTCTTCTGGTGGAGTATTGTGCCACTCTTAAATCATGCTCAGTACTCTAAAGTACTGAGATCACGGATCGTGATTGTGAATCTGGAAGCTGTTGTTCACCAAGTGCTTACATCATCTTTGCTCTTCAGTGGTGGCTATGGCCTTGGCATGCCCTGCTTCACTTTGGTAAATTGTGGTGCAAATCTGTAGTATGCTTAGTGCACCTTTGTGACTTACTTTGGCTGGATACATCCTTGCTTACAGATGCAGGAGAAACTGTACCAGTGAAAGTCATGAAGTTGAAGTGCTTCATTCAGGAGAAGAAACATAGTTTCAGCAAGTTTTTTTTTTCTTCCCCTCATTCTCCACAGCCTCTAGGACAGCACCACATGTTGCTCCACCACCGGGAATAGTAGAAATAGACAGCGAGAAATTTGCATGTCAGTGGTAAGTGTATAGTTCTATTCAAATACTTTAATGAAGAAGAAAACCAAAGAAAAATGCCTGTACTCATGTGTCACAGAATTTTCTAGCTTACTTCTATTTACTGTTAGGCTCATTTTTCTGAAAAGTATAAGCAAAACCGTTGTCATTCCTTTGAAAAAGTATGAAAGAAAAAGCTCAACCAGAATATTCACTCTTCGACAGTTGATACTTAAAATTAGTTGTTTTGTCTCTTAGAATAGAATTTAATTTGATTTTTAACTCTGATCTTGATTTTATTTATTGTTTGAATTGTCAAACAGCATTATCTGTTTCATGAGTGTTTTCATCTGGTAATGTGTTGTTATATTACTGCACCAGTACAAAAGTAATGATCAGATTATGAAGCTAGGCACTGCAAAACTCCCATGTGATCATTGTGAACCACAATCAAGTTAAGGAAGATCAAAGCCTTTTCCATCCAAATACTCTTACTTCCAACTAATATCTGTTGTCAGATATTTAGAGGAAAACTATTCCGCCTGTGGTTTTCATGCAGACTGCAGGTGATCTTTCTATTGAACTATTTGACTGACTTACATCTACTTACATTCTAAATATTTGTATTAATTGGTTCCTGATGAGACCCTTCCACCTCTGCTGCTCCACAACTCCTATGTTCATCAGTTGTCTTACTGATCAGACAAGGGCCTTCAAGATAAAGTGGGTAGAATTTGTCAAAGCTTAGTGCTTTTAGGTCATGTTTTACTTGTACTTCCAGCAACACTTCGATTATATGGGGGAAATGTTGCAGATTCTTGTTGGTCAACTGATGTTGTTCCCATGCTTCTGTTTGCACACTGCAAAGTATTAGTGAAGTGCGCTACTGAAAGACTGAGAAATTTCACATCTAGACATTTTAAACAGGGAATCATGGATTTGGAATCTCTGCAGCTCAATTTAGCAATCTGCAAGTTGGCCTCTAGCCAAAGTTGGTTTTCTAGGCTGCCATTTCAATTAATGGAGTGAGAGATTCCCTCAATGGTAAAATGAATTGCCTTCACCTGCCTAGTTTCTGATGACATTACAAATTGACCTTCTGTTGACTACAGAGAGCACTAGACATCTAGCTTTCAGTAGTAAAGTTGCAGGCAAGGTGAATTTTGCACTCAGTGTAAAAGGTAAAGTAGAAGTTTTGACTGATAAAATAAGTATGGGGAGGTACCGTGCCGCAATTGTGCGATACCATCCAATGACGGAAAATAATGAAGCAAACCATAGAGCATTATATCAGGAATATTTGGAATGCCTGCTTTGTTTCTGATTCTGTGTGCTTCTGCAGCTGTCAGTGTTGAATACTTTTATTTTATACTTGATTTTCTTCTTGTTAGTCTTGAGTAGATATAGCTAGTGAAAAATAAAAATTAACACCTAGTCCTGAAAATTCTCCTTAAATACTAACTGTGCTGCCAAAAAAAAATTAAGTATGCAAAATGAGAGCAGAGGAGTAGCCTCTTCCAAGCATTTTTATCAATGCTAACATGGAGTGTCATATATTCGTGTAAATTTTCATGGTATCTTTTAGTCATTTTTTCCCATTGAGAGAAATGGGAAAATGAGTAAATCGTAACAGCAGAATTTAGAAAAGTTACTATCTCTTGGAAGCAGCAGAAAGACAAGGTATTTAAACTGACCTTCCTGGATATATTATTAGCCAGCTTAGCCCAAGTAGGAGTCCTTGTAAGGTAAGTGCATGTGACAGTAAAGTGCTAATCACAGATCCTGTTTCACCATTGTAAGTCCTGAATATCTTCAGTTCACTGGTACCAGTGACAGTGTGTCAGCTTACTATGACATACCCATCTGGGCAGTAATTTGTCTGATATGCCAAGTTTAATTAACACCTAGACTTTCTGTTATACAGTGCGATGTCAATTTTTGTAATAATAAAGTTGTAACCGAACTGCAGGAGAAATGTCATTACACTTATTTGCTCTTTACTGGTTAAGAGTGAACACAATTTAAAGAATGTAATCACTTTTTTTTTTCCTTTTGAAGCATGTAGTTATATTGGGAGTGTAGGACTCTGGAAAACTACACTGCATTCTCC
Organism: Phaethon lepturus; assembly: GCF_000687285.1. Classification (NCBI taxonomy): domain Eukaryota; kingdom Metazoa; phylum Chordata; class Aves; order Phaethontiformes; family Phaethontidae; genus Phaethon; species Phaethon lepturus. The sequence goes on from NW_010521054.1 coordinate 27,689, forward strand.
TTTGTAAAGTGTTAGCATCATATAGTAAATGCTGACAATTTAAAAAATATTTTTATTCGGTCTGAGCCTATATTCTGGTACTGGTATTTGAGCGTGGTGCAAGAGTTGTTACTTACCTCCATTTGCTGCTGGGGATGAACTGTTCTCATGTCTCTGGGTTGCAATAATGGATCTGAAAGAAATAAAAAGAAACTGATAGAAAGTGTTTCCTTCCCTCACAACTTCTTGGGTAGGGGTTGGATGGTTTGTGTGCTTGTGGAGAGTCTGTAGAGATACAAATACTTACTTTCCCTGGAAACCGAACGTTAGGCAGAACAGGTTGTTCAAGGGTTTTATTGATGTCTGCGTAGAGTGGGCCTCCAGGAATGAGAGTGTGTGTGTGAGAGTGTGTGTGTTTGTAGTCTCTTAGAATCCCAGTCCCCTCTTTCCTGCCTTCCCACCTGTATCAGAATGACAGGGTTGAGATTGTTATTCTACCTCTGGTTTTACTTGTGTTTTCAAGTAAGACTGCATTAGCAGATCAGTTAACAAAATCTTGGTTTTGATACAGACATTGACTTTTGACAGAAATTTCTGATCAAGAATTAGCTAGCATCCAGTTTTGCTAAAGTAGAATCATTCAGAAATGAGAATAGAACTGTGGGGAGGAGACATCACCAAACAATGTGGGGTTTTTTTTCGTTTTGTTTCTGAATATACAATAAAAAAAGCATATGTAGCAACTATATTGCATATTACATATGTAAATAAGACATTGCATCTAAAATTGACCGCATGTATTGCGAGTCATATGTGTTGAATCGTAAGCAGTGAGAAGGAGAAAGTCTGGAACAGACAAGACAGTATACTAAAATGCTGTTTTCCATGTTGTTACCAGGTCTCAAAAGTCTCTGGGTTGCAGACAGAACTGTTTTAACAACGCTTTTATAAATACTCTCTATATTTTGCTTCATAGTTTGCTTTTTCATCCTCAGGTTGAACGCACATTTTGAGGTGAATCTTGATTGCTCAGTCTCTCGAGCAGAAATGTACTCTGAATACCTCTCTACCTGTAGTAAATTAGCTCGAGGTGGAATCCTAACATCAACTGGATTTTATAAATGTCTGCGGTAAGACAAAAAGTCATGCAACAATAAAGAAACAATTGTTCTATTTCAGGATCTTTGATAGGGTTCCTTCTCTGCTTATAGCCCTTTTAATTATTTCCAAAGTAGTTTTTGGCGGTATTGTATTTTTCATTTAGCTTGTACGAGATCTTGGCCAACCATCTGGCAGACCCATTAGTCCTCAATGATTAATACTCAGGTGCTATTGGAGATTCATGCTGTATTGCAAAGATGCAGGCATTAGTGCAGTTACTCTACACACAGGAGCAGTGAGTTAAAACAAAAACATTGTAAAAAGATTTGAGTTATTGCATTTATTAACATAGACTTATGTTGTGTTTGGCAGAACTGTCTTTCCAAATCATACAGTGAAGAGAGTAGAAGATCCAAGTAACAATGGCCAAGCACATATACATGTGGTAGGAGTGAAAAGGAGAGCTATACCACTTCCCATTCAGATGTACTATCAGCAGCAACCAACTTCGTCTACCCCAGTTGTCCGGGTTGATTCAATTCCTGATGTGTCTTCGTCTCCTTCGCCAGCAGGTTTTTAAACTAATTAAATACCAAGTATTTTGCATTGATTCTGAAATGACAATAAAAGACAAAAGTTTTTGAAAATGGTTTGTAAGTGTTGTAAGCTGAGGCTGCATGTTTTCATTGATTTTATTCAATAACATTAGGAATAGTACTACAGTACGTACTTGTGTGCCATTCTAATGACTTGTAACCAATAAACTTGTCAGAAGACAAGCCATTGTTGCTGCATCTTTAATTCAGATGCAGTATAGCTGAGAAGAGAAACTGTTTTATATGGACTTAAAAATTGAAGCCTTGGATTTTAAAAAAATTGTTAATGTTAGTGTGTTTTGAAATAATTTTTGCTTCCAGACTTTCACTGTGTTTATTTCAACAGGGATCCCGCATGGGCTACCAAGCGTAGGAAATCACTATCAGAGGACCCCTATTAACCAGTCTTCAACTTTGACAGCAACACAGATGTCTTTTCCAATTCAAGGTGTTCATACTGTGGCACAGACTGTTTCTAGAATTCCACAAAATCCTTCTCTTCATACACAGCAGCAACAAAATGCTCCAGTGACTGTTATACAGAATAAAGGCCCAATATCCTGTGAAGTAGTGAAGGCCACAGTAATACAGAGCTCTGTTCCCCAGTCTGCAGTTCCTGTTACTATTGCAGTAGGAGGAGCACCACAAGCTTCTAATCAAAATCACAGCACTACAGGACAACAGCCGTCTGTTACTGTTGTTAGTTCTCAGACGTTGCTTCACCACCAACCTGTAATTCAACAACAGTCTCCACTGCATGCAGTGGTACCAGGACAGATACCTTCAGGCACTCCTGTTACGGTAATTCAGCAAGCTGTACCTCAGGGTCATATATTTGGCAGAGTACAAAACATACCAGCATGCAGTTCAGCAGTTTCACAGGGTCAGCAGCTAATCGGCACATCATCACAACCTGGGCAGACATCATCTCAGCAGTCCTCTGCTGGCAACCAGCAACAAGATACAGTCATCATAGCTCCACAGCAGTACGTCACAACCTCCGCATCTAACATTGTTTCTGCCACCACAGTTCAAAATTTCCAAGTAGCAGCTGGGCAGATGGTTACAATCGCAGGTGTCCAAAACCCACCAACATCTAGGGTAGGGTTTCAGAATATTGCACCAAAGCCTCTGCCATCTCAGCAAGTTCCACCCACTGTGGTACAGCAGCCGATGCAGCCACAGCAGCAGCCTCCACCACCGTCCCAGCAAAGTGTAGTGATTGTAAGCCAGCCAGCTCAGCAAGGTCAAACATACGCACCAGCCATTCATCAAATAGTGCTTGCTAATCCAGCTTCTATTCCCGCTGGTCAAACTGTCCAGTTGACTGGACAGCCAAGCATTACTCCATCTTCTTCACCATCCCCAGGTCCAGTTACAAATAATCAAGTCCCTACAGTTATGTCATCTTCATCTACCACTCCTCAGTCACAAGGACCCCCTCCTACTGTCAGCCAGATGCTTTCTGTAAAGAGGCAACAGCAGCAGCAACACTCACCAGCATCATCGCAGCAGCAGGTACAGGTACAACAACCGATACAAATGCAAGTTCAGTCACAACAAGCTGGTACAGGAGTTGGCCAACCTAACTCTGGTGAGTCTAGTCTGATAAAACAACTGCTTCTTCCGAAAAGGGGCCCCTCAACTCCAGGGGGGAAGCTTATACTCCCAGCTCCACAGATTCCTCCACCTAACAATGCAAGAGCTCCTAGCCCTCAGGTGGTTTATCAGATGGCAAATAACCAGGCACCAGGTTTTGGAGTTCAAGGACAGTCTCCAGCTCAGCAGCTGCTAGTTGGACAGCAAAATGTTCAACTGGTCCCGGGTGCAATCCAGCCCCAAGGGCCAGTACAAACAGTACCCATTTCTAATTTACAGATATTGCCAGGCCAGTTGATCTCAAATAGCCCAGCAACTATTTTCCAAGGGACTACTGGCAACCAGGTAACGATAACAGTTGTGCCAAATACGAGTTTCGCTACTGCAACTGTGAGTCAGGGAAACGCAACTCAAATCATTGCTCCAGCAGGAA
>NW_010521054.1:31427-37467 GCF_000687285.1 Phaethon lepturus
GGAGTTGGACTACAGGTGCAAACACTTCCAGCTACTCAAGCACCTTCAGCTGGACAATCACCATGTACTGCTGCTCCCCCATTCAAAGGTGATAAAATAATTTGCCAAAAGGAGGAAGAAGCAAAGGAAGCAACAGGTTTACACATTCATGAACGTAAAATTGAAGTTATGGAGAATCCTTCCTGCCGAAGAGGAGCTGCAAACACCAGCAATGGGGATGCAAAAGAAAATGAAATGCAGGTGGGAAGTCTTTTAAATGGGAGAAAGTATAGTGACTCCAGTCTACCTCCTTCTAACTCAGGGAAAACTCAGAATGAGGCCAATCAGTGCTCACAAGTCAGTAATGGGCCATCATTAGAAATGGGTGAGAACGGAGCTCCTGGAAAGCAGAACTTTGAACAAATGGACACACAGGAAATTAAAAATGATTTGAAGAAGCCCCTAGTTAATGGAATCTGTGATTTTGATAACGGAGATGGTTCTCATTTGAGCAAAAACATTCCAAATCACAAAACTTCCAATCATGTAGGAAATGGTGAGATATCTTCAGTGGAACAACAAGGGAATTTGGATGCCACGCAGCAAGATACTGCCAAAGGTGATCAAGGGGAAAGAATTTCTAATGGGCCTGTATTAACTTTGAGTAGTTCACCTGTTGTAAGCGGTACACAGGAGGCTGCAAAACTGTTAACCCAGCAACTTAGTGGTACCAACACTGATTTACCTAATGGACCTCTAGCTTCAAGTTTGAATTCAGATGTGCCTCAGCAACGCCCAAGTGTAGTTGTCTCACCACAATCTACAGCCTCTGTTATACAGGGGCATCAAATCATAGCAGTTCCACACTCAGGACCTAGAGTGTCCCAGTCTACCCTGTCATCCGAAGTTCGGTCTACTAATGGCACAGCAGAATGCAAAACTGTAAAGAGGCCAGCAGAGGATAATGACAGGGAAACTGTTCCAGGAATTCCAAATAAAGTAGGAGTTAGAATTGTTACAATCAGTGACCCCAACAATGCTGGTTGCAGTGCAACTATGGTTGCTGTGCCAGCTGGAGCGGATCCAAGCACTGTAGCGAAAGTAGCAATAGAAAGTGCTGTTCAACAAAAGCAGCAGCATCCAACCACGTATATACAAAGCATGGTCACACAGGTATGTTGTGGTGTTCTTTTTATGTTTATTACAACTGTGATTCTTACTAGTGCTGTGAAATAATGGGGTGAAAATGTAAACTCGGTCAATATTTTAAATACTCTGCAACAGATATTCAGAAAATTATGGTTTCTGTTCTTTCACGGACTAAAGTTCTAACATTTTGCATACTGCTTCAATGTCAATAACAGTAGTGGAATTTAAAATAGTTTGTAGCTTGATAATACACAGTAAGGAAAGAACTGCTCTTCCTTAAAGGATTAACTATTCTGAAAGCAATGATGATTTGTTGTATAGTCTTGTAAAAATGTCAAAATTGTTCTGCATTTTATTCTTGGTTCTTATTGCTTATGAAGAGGTGAATATGTCTTTTTTTGCAAATTAATCACCGCAACTTCTGCTGGATTGCTAAAATGAGTTGGAAGTTCTTGCATTTAAAGGTCATCTTGAAAGGTTTGCTTTAGGTGTTTGCTACAGTCAGGAGAAAGTATTGTTTTGTAAATTTTTTTAGATATTTATGTTTGATGCGAAATACTTGTAATGTTTTTTTTATCGATACAATATGCATTGTTTGGTGTTTTTTCTGTTCAACAAACTTTGGAGAGGGCTTTTTTTTCCCCTCGATCAATTTTTTTTTTTTTAACCATTTGAAAGTGGTTACTCCCTAACCCTTTACTAGAAATGAGGTATGGCTGTCAGTTGTGTGAGCATTAATAAGTCCAGATAATCATGTTTAAGGTTATTCTAGTTTCTAGAATTTATTTTAGCTTTCTACATGGATGGAAAATTCCTTTCCAAAAACGTTTCTAACCTGAATAGGAGCAAAAAGAATAGAATAGTAGGTCTGGCAGTTACAGAGTTCTGATGGACTGTGGAGAGGAGAAATGAAATCTTGAGTATATGTTAGTGCCTGTTGACGCTGGGGTAAGACAGGTCTTTTCTTCCTTTTTTGGTTGGTTGGATTTTTGTTTGTTTATTTTTGATGGGGTAGCAGGTATAGACCTTACGGACTTAAACAGAGCTAGAACTCAAAATTCAACAAGTGATGGCTACTACTACTTCTTTTTTCTGTGTCAAGTTAGGTTTCTGTTGAAAGCTCTTTTGCCTTTTCTTCATCTAGTTGTCAGAAATCATGACTAACAATTAACAAGTTTCCTTTCTTTTTCTTTCTTCTTTTAAATTTTAACTGCCACACTGCACAGAGCTATGTTTTTAAAATGTCTTTAAACTCACGTGTGAATTTTCACTTAGGTTTTATCAGAGATATCTGTATTTTTCTGAGACGTTGTTTATGTTTGTTCTTACTTGAAATGAATTGACCAAAATGAAAGTGTCTTTTGGCAGCTTAGGGAGAATGAGCTAGATTTTCTGTAGTGTGGATGAAAAAAAGCAAGCTATGACTTGGTTTTTACAGCGAGTGTCTTTAGCTGTAAGACAGTTTGAATTTCTATTATAGCTTTGCTAAGGATTTGGCTGAATAGAAAATGGTATGGCCATGTCTCTGGAATGGAATAAGTATTACTCATGGTTATTTATTCCCTGGACATGTGGCTGACAGGAATTTTCAGTTGTGTTTCAAACAGACAGATTTGAAACACAGACTTTCAGATTTTTGAGAAGAGGGGAGTAATACAGTTAACTATTTAATTTGCACTGTATTAGCTGTTCTGTCACGATAATAGAGAAAAAAAGAGAGTATTTTCTGTATTGATACTTTCTTTTTTACACTATCACTAGTATCACTATCATTAATAGTTCTTACATTTTCCATTACCTGTACAAACAGAAATGCTGCCAGCTGGGTATGCCATTCAGTACAGATTTGCAGATCAAAATAACTTGGTTTAATGTCTGCTTCTATGGAAGTTAGCTCATTTTCCTGTCTGTAGGATGTCCTTGCTTTCTTCCAAATTACAGGAATGTGGGAGAAAAAGAGTGTATTAGTTTTGATCTTGGTGAACAATCTAATTTGTTAGCTAATTGCCTAAACCATTACATACGGCTATTTATGAATCATGGCTATCATAATGCTAAGTACTGACTTACAATAGAACCCATTTTATAGTACTCTGTTCAAATACAGTGAACATCATAGTTTGGCTTAAGACTTCTAAGGATCTTGGCCACTCCTAGACTATAAACAGTACCAAATCATTCTGGCCAGCTCTTTTTTTTTCTTTCTTTTTTTTTTACCCTCCTCAAAGCTGCTGAGCAGCTGTAATAACCATTGTTTTGCTAGAAAAGCAGACATTAAGTGTTTCTAATATTGAGTCTGCTTTTAGGAGTATCTTTAAGAGACTCAGAAATAATAGGATACAGCCAAATTCTCATGAACACAGTTTGAGTTTTAATTATGACTTCTTTTGAGATTAGGCCCTGTATAATATATTTTCTCCCTCACATTTTGAGCGTCCTTGTATGATAAGGAACTTTCTTGTCCCTGACTTTGAGAGGCATCAGCTAAGGAAAACTGTTTTCACTTGAACATCTGCATTGGTTTATCCTCTCTACAGTATCTAATGTATGCTGGGTGTCTTCCAGAAGAAATAGAACATGGTTCTTTTTGCAGATGGTGTGAAATTTATTATAAATACAACCCACTGTAGAAAAATGGCGAGGGACAGGGAGTAAAGGGATATTAGCTATGACAAAATTACAGAGCTGCTGAAGCTGTTAGTGTGTGATTTCCTGTTTGCTTGTTATCTTACAATTTTATTTTAAACTAGAGCTTGTATTTCAGAGGAGTGAGAAAGGGATAGAGGAAGAAAACTTGTAATAAAATCACAACCCAACCGTAAGGCTGGAAAAGGAGATGTAGAGGAGGGAAGAGGAAGGAGTATTGCTTATGCAACTACAGCAGGCTTATTTGCCATGAACTGCATAGAGGAGAAGGGGAAGATGCTTGAACTGAAGACAAGGAAGGACAAACAGGGGAAGGAAGGGAACAGCAAAGTAAAAACTAAGGAAAGCGAGAAAAAGAGTGAAGTAATTCTTAAGGAAATGTAAAAGTTAAGAGTTTTGTTTCATGATATGAATGGTAGTTTGAAATGGGCTGGTACTATATGCTTGGGGGGGAAAATGTTGATTTAAATGGCTTACTAAAATAGTGAAAATTACATGCTTGCAGTTTATAAGACAGCCCATGTAATGCTATCGAAATCCAGTTAGACAAGTACAGATATCTTCTGTGTATAAGCTGTGATTGTTCCATGTTAATTGTACACATCAGCAGAACTCATTGAAAAATACATTTATACTGGCTTTAAAGATGTTTATTTTTTGTATTTTAATACAAAAGTTTGTCTATAGGTATATGGGTTATGTTGGAAGAGGAACATATGATACACACAGTGTTGCAATTTTTTTCTTACATTTCCAACTGTGTTTTGTAAGCCCATGAAATGTAGTCTGAGAGGAGACAGAACTGGCACTTCACTTTCTTGGCTTCCTGTTTTTTCTTTCTTTTTCTTCTCCTGAATTATTGCTTTTCTGAGGCATTGTGCTGGTCTGGTGCATGAAAAAGAAATGAGCAATTACCTACCCGTCCATTTTCTTTTCCACTTTTTTTACTCCTCTTCGAATGCCTCCAAAACATCTGTTGAATATAACCATGTTGGTTTGTCCCAATTGGCGTGTGTTTTGAAGGAATGCTCTGATATCACACCAAGTTCTTAGAAATGAGCAAAGCTGATTTAAATTGCCTTACCTGGCTTTTAAAGTAATTGCTTCCCTGCTCATCACTGTCGTCCCCTCATAAAAAATGCACTCCCATTTCTCTTAAGGCCACCCACTTGAAGCCTGCTTGTGTGGAAATTTAGGTGGCAGAAATGGTGTGAGCATTGCCTTAACTATTTGCTCCTGCTCTCTGTTGATTGGGAAGGTGAGAATTGCCATGCACCAGAAAGCAGGTGTGTAGCCCCAGGAGATGTAGTTCATTCCTAGGCACAGAGCAAATGAGTTTCTCAGCTGGAAGTACTGAAATACAGAATCTCTAGGCTTTTATTGCTCTTTACTTGTGAAGCACACTGTTGCAAGGAGACTTAAACCTCAGTAATCTAACAACAAGAAAAGAACATGTATTTTAGTGCCTACCTATCCACCTGACCCCTTCCTCACACTCAAATCCTACTATACTAATTTTCAGCTTATAAACTACCTTTTTATATGTGTTCATTATCAGGAAGAAGCTAAGCTAAAGTATCCTATGATACTTTAAAAAATATTTTTACTAATAATTAACTGTTTAACGTTGAGCTAAATGTATTTACTGTGGGTGTGCATGTATTGATGGTGGGAGGACGAAGTGCAGCCTAATGCTTTTAAACTGCATATGGCTCTGTATTTCAGCAAGACCCCCGTCATGCTGGGATGCAGCGTATTCTCCTGCTGATGGCACAGTAGGCCTTTTAAATAAAATGGGCAGGTGTCATGCTGAAATAGAGTTATCCATTAATACATAAAGAGAATGGCACCATTCGTGAAATGGAGGTGAAGGCCATTTCTGGCCACAAGCCATAGGGTTTGTTATTCCTACCACACAGGGAGCTCATGTGCCCAAATGGAGGAGCTCTTGTGCATAAAAATAAACTAGTACCTTTTGTAAACAGTCCATTCTAGTTAGCAGAAGACTCTTAGCTTTACTCTTCATTTTCATGACTATGCCAGACTTCCTTTTTTTGTCTTCTCCTTCCCTCCCCTCCCATATCTCAATCTAAAGTCACCCAGTCTAGAGACTAAAAGCAGGCTGTAGTACCTGTTCTGTAAGTAGTTTGGACAGGTATTAAGGGTTTGCATTTATGTAGTTTAAGAGTTCACTGCAAACCATACTGTTGGGGCAGGATGAGCCACATGCAGTGCAGCGGTTCATCTTGAGGGTGCTCACAGGGCA
>NW_010521055.1:0-28270 GCF_000687285.1 Phaethon lepturus
AAATAAAATAAAATTCTTTGCTGAATCCATTAAGGGTCCTAATTTCATCCAGAAGCAAGAAATCTGGAGATGCGGCTGTTGATGGCCTAGATGTTATTGATTCACAATGAACAATGAGGTCACTGGAAGAAACTTGGAAGTATCCAAATATCCCAGACACCTGGTGGAAAACTAGAAAGGCATTGAAACCATTTACAGAGGCTGAAAACAGCCACATGCAGGGTCACATGGACACACCCTCAGACTGTCTCATGAACTGTCCTGTTAATGAGACATCAATAGTTTGAAAACCAGGCTGAAGTGTCTAATGCTGCAATGAACTGGAAAAGAACTATTGGTGAACAGAACCTAGGTTTGCCAAGCCTATGAACTTAACCTGTATCATCAACAAAATCTGGCTGGCTTTTGAAAAGCTACACGCACCACTGAGAGATTCAAGTATCCTGTAATGCGTGAGGTTGTCGCCTTGAAGCAGAGAGTAGTTCAGGGTGTCTGCAGAGGGTGATCAGGATGCCGTGCCATATAGCAGCAGGGGAAGAGTAAAAAAGTGCCTTGATTTTGAATAACTGTCATGCCCACTAATCCTGGCTAAACGGTAGCAACTCTTAAGAAAAAACACCTAAGTCTGTCCTCAGAGAACAAAATCCTTAGTACATCAATCTGTGATGCAATATCTTGATATGGATAGTGTACTTAAACATGTATATAAACTTTGTTTTCAACAGGGCATAAGGGGCATCCCTGTAATGCACTTATAAATTGATCTTATAAGTTTCGTCTGAGTTTATTAGTGAACTGTACTTCTGGGACATAACAGAACATAGGCACGGGAATGAAAACAATTACTGACTATGCAGTAACTGTGGTCTTTGTTGTGTTCTCTTTAAGTTCCTTTTATTGCATACCACTGGACTCCTATTTTCCCCTTAGGAGTATGACTCTTTCTTAGAGGAACAGCAGTAAACTTTTTTTCCCCCCCCACTTGCTCTACTTTAAAGCTCTCTGTGTTTAATAAGAAACAGACATTAATTCTTTCCTGACTAACACTGTGGTCCCCTGACTTAAGCCAAATCATAAAGTAGTTAATTTCATTGGAGATATCATTTTCGTGTTACTCAGAGTAAGGTATGTTTAGTATGCTTGAAAGAGTAGACCTCTATGGTATGTTTGGTCCCTGCTTGATTGCTCCAGTTGCAAAGGCATGGCTTCTAGCTCCTTTGAGAACTGAGTTTAATTATCCTCGTGTCAGGGACTGAAGTCACATGCAGTGCAAGTGACTGGCTACACACAGGGTTTCTTTCTCAGTCCTTTAACATTTTCAGTGGTTACTTAGTCAGTCAAGGCTGACTAACTTGTGATAGCTGTGAAGCACTTGTTACTGACTCAGAGCATAACATTGCTTGTTGGTCAAGTGGGTTTTGAGCCCCTGCCCGGTTGTTTGCTGTAGTTGGCGAGACAGAGCCTTGCGGCATGAAAAAGGCTGGTGGGTGGGCACAAGTCCCCACTATCAGCTGTATCACTTCACAGGAGAAGGAGTTGAGGGAAAGCAGTAGGTTTTGTAAGTGTTGCTGATCTTCGATGTTCTGACCTACCTGGCTGCCCCAGGCTCCCTTCTAAGTCCAGCGCTGTCCTCTCCTCCTCATTTTACTGAGTGTACTTTTGAATGAATGACACTCAAATAGGTATGGTATAAGGATAGCACAGGAACATTGTTTCTCATTTGCATTTCAGGGAAGTCTTACTTTTAAATTCATCATAAGAATGCTGGACCTTGATATGAACAAACTTCCTTAGCTACCTATGCAATACAATTAGGTGAGGGACTGTTAGAGGATCTGATCAAATTTTCTAAGCAAAGATAGTTATAATACCAGTGGTTCTTACTTAACTGAGAAATGTAAGTAGCACTTACTAAACATCCAGAATCAGTTTGACAACACTACTGGAACAAAGAAGAGCAACTTAGAATAATCTTCCCTTTAGGAAGAATACTATACAATTTAGCAGAAAAAGCAATTGAAACTTTATGAAGTTTTCAACTCATCTGACAGTATTTAGAAGAGAACTAATTATATTCAAAGCACAAAATCCTACAACTTGAAGAAAATTCTGCCCCACCCAAGTAGAGGCTCTATGTTTAATAGTATAGACTTCTACAGTAATTTCCCTCAACACAATTTTATTTTTGTATATTCCTCCACATTTCCTTCTCCTTAAATTTTACAGGGACCTTTCCATTTGAGCTGCCACTTATATATATGTTAAGCTAAGCTGTAAATTGTAGGTACTTTAAGTTTACTAATGGAATAGTTTTTCAATTGTTCTTTCCTTTGTGCTTAGAGCTGGTACATTCCCCCAATGAAACTGTGTATGCCAGGAAGGAGCCAAGCTATAGAATTTGTACGCACCAGTAAAAAACAAAACAAAACAAACTAATCAAACTAGATAAATGGATAGTGTACTTCAAATGGAGCATTATGACATAATCTTTACTCTGACAAAGTTTTATCAGCTAGTTGTACAGCTAGTTACTCAGATCACTTGTGTGGTATTGCTCATATTCATAGTTTCATTCCGAAAGAAGTGGAGGTTTACATCCGGGCATGAAAGGAGCATTATTGTCACTTTTAACTCTTTGTAATCATGCCGCTCTAGTATATGAACATGGAATATAGAATATAAGTTGAAAAATTCTTGCTTATCAGCTCTTCTTTTTGTTTCTCATACCATTTTTGTTCCCTTTGTCTCCCAGATCTCTCAACTTCTTTGCAACTATATGCACATGCATATATATCTATATATATCTATATATATCTGTATATGTATCTACATATATGTATCAGCTACTGTATTAGATATCACTGTGATGGGAGTGCTTAGAAGACTGATGAATCAAGACAGTTTTAAGCTATAAAACAAAACTTTACCAAATTCATTCATTAACAACACTATTTTTGCTAGTGGTTCATTCTTATGCATCATTAATCACCATTGCTACCCGTACAAAAAGCTTTAGCATTCATATTTTGAATCAGCTGTAAGCATACAGTACCGTGGAAATGATGCCGTACAGCAAGTGCAGACAGCTGCAGTCCTTGGCATTTCTTAGTCATGGAAGTCCAGGTGGTCAAGCTTGAGATCTCTCTGATGAGCATGAAAGTGGGCTGCCGTCTTTCTTCTCTGCCTTTCCTCTTTGAGGCTGAAGTTTGTAGTGTTCTTTTGCCTCCCTTCCAAAAGGAGTTGTCTTCTCTGCTCCTTGAAACTATGTATTTTTTTCATCATGCCAGTCATTCTTGTGCATTTGGCAGGATGTCCTGCTTATTTACAGTCTCTTGTGCTTACCTTGTCCTTCAGCAACCTTTTGTGTCTCCTACATACAGCTACACCCATTGTTTGTCCCTTCAGTGGGCACACGGCTCACATATTTATGTGCCACCACAATGTTATGAAGAGCTCATACACTGTGTTGGTTACAGTGTTTTACTATACCTAGATTCAGGTTCAAGATTAGGTAATATTAGCTATATTCTGACTAGTACATTTTAAATTTCTAAGTCTCATAGGCCTGTGTTTCAGCTACAGAAATTACTTGCAGCAAGGTAAAGGACTGGACTCCCTCCCTCCAGCAGAGGAGGGATGTGACGTGGGAGATGCCTGATGGAAAATAGGAGGCAGCCCTTTATGGCTTCTGTAGCTCCCTCCTTTTTCCAAAGCTCCTTACAAACCTTCTCCCAGGAAGGTGAACATCCTCATTGCTGTTGAACGGAGACTTTGAATCTATCGCCCACTTCAGGACAGAAAGAAAATGCGTGGCTGGGTCAGGAGTGGGTACCAGCTCTCCTGCATCCCTGGTGCATCACCATACGCCCACCTGATGGGCTGCGAGTGTCTTTCCAGGGTGACATCTCCTACTGACGGACAGGGAACCATCCGCAGAAGAAGTTGTGCAAGCGCTGTAAACTTCTGGATGTCTGTCTCTGCAGATTGCCACAGACTCCGGCATTTCCTGCTTACGTGCTGCACGTGCGTGCGAGGACACCCTGAAGCTACCCTGAAGTAATTAAAAAGAAATTTGGTCTGGTATCTTCTGGGAAGGCTCCAACCCTGAACTAAATAACAAAGTCCCTTTCCATGGTATTTTTCCAGACATTTTCTTGACAGGTCTATCTTTTGTGGCAGTTGGAATACCTCACAAAATCCAGCAAAACAAGTCAAATGGAACTACAATGGCTACTGCTTTATGTAGTGAAACTCAAGCTAGCAGGGCCAGAAGTTCCGTGCTTTTGAAAATGCTGGTGTGGAAGAAGCCTCTTTCTTTCCTTTCACTGCATGTGCTCAAGGGTTACCCAGACTGGTGCTTCAGAGGACGTGACATGAACGGGACTGCTCTGGAGCTTCAAGGGAAGCATGACTTTAGGTGAGCAGCTGAGTTGGGTTCGAGAGCCCAGCTGGTGCAAGGAAAAGCATGAAGGTGTCCAGTTTGTGGGAAAGAAGTTCAAAATCACCCTGAAGGACATCATGGAGGACTCATTTGTATGCTGCAGATTAAATTTTCAGTCAATGTAGATCTTTTTTAGGCAATGTACATTTCTCCAAGGGTAAAATAGGCTGGCAGTTTAGCTTTTTTATCTGTCAAAAATGAGATCATAACAGATTTTTGCTTTTAGAAGGAAAAGCAAGCAAAGAACTGATTCAGTGTTTGCTTACGCTGTCAAAGTGACTGAGAAAGCACTGCAGAAAAAAACGTGGGAGTTTCCAATGGTGACCTATAGAGAAAAGTGCTAGAAAAATGCAGATAACCCCTTCTCCCTGCTTCATCAGGAACCTTAAGTGCCCAGAGTTGATCTCAAACCAGAGTGTTGCCAGCTGCTCTGGCAGAAGACAACACGATTGTGTCCTTCCAGATGAGGCTGGACGAGAGTCTCAGCTGCAGGCTGGCTGTGTGTCTGTCCCTATCTAGCAGGAAGCTCTGCTGACCCTTTGCTTCTCAGTCGCCTTCTCACAGGCTTTGGCTTGTTCTGTGGCTGCAGACTGAAACATTTTCTTTGCATCAGTTAATTTGTTCTCTGGAGCTTGCAGGCATCACATGAACCAGATGAGCAACAATGGAGTCATACCCTCACCGCCTGCACTAGTATTGGGGCTGATCATGTTGCAGCTCTGTCACGTGCCACTTTTAAACACCAGTGCTTTTGTTAATCTCCTCCTCAAACTGGAACAAAGACATTAGGGAAAACATTAGAGTCCTGCAAGATGCGAAGTTAAATAAAATAAATTGCATTTCCTATGAGAGACTGCTTATCTCCAAATACTTATGTCTATCTATAAATAATCCAAACCATGCCAGATCATTTGCAGACTCTTCTGCAATTGACAGGAAAACTTTCTAGTGGACAGTAATGGCTAGAAAATGCTTATTCAATCTGTGCTCTGGTAAATGTTGATACAAAAAAAAGAACATTATTAACATTTCTCTTTACCCACATAAATCTGTCTTGGTGCTCTCCCTAAAATGGACAGCTTCTCAAATTATTCCTAAGAACCAAGTACACTTGACATAAAAAATCGTTATGTGTGACGCAGACTATGCATTAACAGAAAACTTGAAGGAACCATTTGGCACTTAACTTATGTTCCAACATAACTGAAGGACTACTGAGAGAGAGATACTTTCTTGCCCCAAAGAGCAGTAATGACAAATGTGGATCCCCAGGACCCAGCTGCATACACTGAATTGTTTTCTTAAGGACTTCTGCTTTGGAGTCACCCACTTCAGTTTACTCCGCATTTCCTAGATATAAAGTAACAGCACAACCGAGCTGTTTGGTTTCCCTTGAAAGATCTTGTGAAGGCACATGCCAAAGTATAATTCAAAAGCTGAAGGAGGACTCATTCTCTCAGGCATCATTATTGAATTCAGCATCGAGGTTTGGCTTGTGCCAATTTGAAAATATAAAATGAAAGTAATATGTTTAGTCTGGGAAAGATATTCAACAGTTTGATTGCACTGATATAAGGAACAGATGCTCACCCCCTTTCTGCACTTCCTCCTTTGAAATCTGACCTCTTGAAAGCAACCTGCATGTAGATTACAGTTGGACATTTTAATGGCTCACCCTGAGGTTGTGTACACAGTGACTCCAGAGCGATGCCCCCCTCCAGCTAAGAGTGTATGGTCTTAAGAGGGGATTCATATGTAGAGAGATGAGGTAGAGGAGTGTGTTCAAAGGAGAAAAGGCCCATGAGCAAGGTGTATACCTTGCTACACCTACACCTCTCAAGAAAAACCAAGCTGAGACAGACTGGTGCTACTGAGCCATGGAAGAAATCGTGCTGTCCAGTTGTGTCCCCATGTTACCCATGTAATCTGGAAGGGACTTAAAGGCTAGGAGAGCAGAGTAGTAGCATGTTTTTTGTTCCTTCCGCTCCTTTTGATCTCAACCAGCAATGTTTTGGATTGCAGAGCCCTCATGCTATGCCGGCACATGGCAGGGAACGGTGACAACCCCGCGTGGCACCTGCCTGGGCTGGCACTTGCTGTCTCCTTGGCCTTCTCCTACTATCAGTGGGCAGAGTTAATCACCAGGGACTGCACCCTAATGGAAGTGAACCTTTTCCCATTGACTGGAGGAAGACTGCAGGTCATATCTAGCCTTCCTAGGTCCAAGTCAGCTAACTTGGCTAGGCACAGTGCTGTTGAGCCCAGCAACACCAGGCCATATTTTAAAGTGGTGTTCGGGTGCCTTTACAAATTGCACTGTTCTTTGCTGCCTCCTTTCCTGCCTGCACTATTTTTCATCCTGCTGGTGAGTACTGAGTTGCATTAGCTTTCCTATGCTATTCTTGCCCTGGCATTTAACTTTGCCGGAACAGTGTAGAAGGCTGAGGGAAGATTTTGCAATATTTATTTTACAGCAGTTTATGATAATTGTTCCCACTGAGAGGTTCCCAGCTGATAGGAAATACTTATTAGTTATTGGGCATTCTGTGCAGAGACAAAGGAAAAAAAACCCCACAAACTTCACCTCTGATGTTATATTTCATAGATGAAATGTGTTTATCTCTCCAGTTGACAACCATATTTTCAGGCTGGTGACAGCCATAGGCAGTGAAAGTCGCGGTGGCAGTGGGAGCAGCTGCAGGTGCATGTATGTCACACCAAACAGTACTAATATTGAAGTTTTGGGTTCTTCTGTTATCTCCTCTGCACCCACCAGATGAATTTATGCCCTCTCACAATTTGCAGATGGAAAGGAGAACTGGCTTGAGAAAATCTGCATGATGAACAATAGCTGGTTTTGGCACCTCCAATAAGAGAGATCACCATCTCCCTCAAGCCCATGCTCTTAATTAAAGAGGCTTAGCAAAAGCTCAAAGAACATCTGACCTCTCTTCTCCAGGTGCAGCCAAGCTCAGGAAGCCAAGCTTTATGGAAAGGAAAGCATCTTTAAGTAAGTCAGCAGAGTCTATGCTGTTTTCAGCAGCCAAGAGGCTCAGAGATCAGAGACGTATGTTCTTTGAACATCTGCAGTTGCTGGGAACTTCAGATGAGTTGAGTTTGCAAGAAGAGTTTGCATTTTTCTTTTCTAGCCTCATTGCCAATCAAACACCTAGTCTGCATTGTTGCTTCCAGCAATGGCAGATTTACACAGATCTGGAAGGAAAATGAGCAGCTTTCCGACTATGACGGGCTTGAGTAAAAGCTCAGGAAAATAAATACAAAGTGCTTCATTAGCAACAGTGGGCTTTGGATCAGACCCACTATCTACTTATCCAATTATACAGTGTTATTAGGAGAAAAATTGCTTCCTGGCCTCCCTAGCAGGTAAAATTTAAGCCCTGCAGCGTGAGGTTCTAGTCTCCCATTTTACCATAGTTTGCATAACTTGCCAGAGCTTGCGTTACCTTTACACTGTCGCTTTCCAAGCATTCCAATCCAGTTCTTCAAAACGCTGCTTAAATAACAGTGTTCCTGAACCAGTGGCTTCCAGGTTATGTAAAGCACAAAGTAATCTTTATTTCAGGGCTACTTAGTATACACTTGCCAGGTGCCTTTTTGTTCTCATTCTGGAACTAAAAAAAGGAAGAACGTTTATAATTTTTCTGTTGTTGTTCTACATATTTCAAAACTGGGGAAAAAATGCTTAAAACTATTTCACTTGCCTGAATTTATATGGTTGAAATACAGACTGTGAGATTTAGCCTGCTTGGCTAAAGTAAGCCACATGTTTTACTCCCCAAATACTTCCAGTGACATTATTACGTGTATCTATGTAAAGGATTTTTAAGTGATGTCATTGCAAGTCACTTTGAAGAAAAAAAAAAATCTCTGGCAAAACAAAACAAAACAAAAAAAGTGGGATGTGTATGTGATCCTGTAAATCTTACATCTTAAAATAATCAGTTTGTGGTTTTTTTTACTGTTACTCATTTGCTCTTCAAATTCTTCCTTAGAGTACAGTCTCTTTGCAGAACTTGTACAGATGATCCGCATGCTCTTCTGACCAGTTCCATTACCAGGATGCCATGTATAAATGGATTCCTGTTTTTTTCCCCTTTTTTAAACCTCTTTCCGTACGTTTCGATAGCACTATGAGAGTATTTAAATAGGCGTATGAGAGGGAAGCTTATCTTCCAGCTAGAAAAGCTACGGGCTGCCTGGCGCTTAGTACTGGTGGCTTTCTCCGTTTTGTCCACCGGCCAATGGAAAATACACACCTAGGGTGTGGAAGTAAGTATTTTGAAGATGGTGTAAATGATAGCGATAGATTTGTATGTCCCTGTCTGTCCCCCTCCCACACGTCCATTAACTACTGCCATCGGTCTGCTCTCTTCTGAGCGGAAAGGAGCCACTGCCGTGCTCACAAGGACGAGGTGGGATTTGCCTGGAGGGATTTGCCTGGAGGCCGCAGAAGGCCTGAGGCAGATCTGGGAAGGGAGGTCTCTCAAAGGCTTATCTCCTGCTGTAGCCACCGGCTCATCCGTCCTCCCCGCCAGCCCCGTGACGGTACAGCGCGGCAAACAGGAACAATGTGGAGGAGGAAGGTGGGTGCAGGCAGGAAAAGCTTTTTCCTGCTTCAGCTCATCTTTATTTTTTATTGATAGCTAACTGTTCTGGAAAAATAATTTCTGGAGCACATAGAGCAGCATGAACCACAGAGGTATTAGCGGTAACATGTCCCCATTCAGGACTGGTGCACTGATGACAGTTCTTTGGCAAAACGGAGGACCCCACAGAAACCTGCACTGGCAGCTCATATTTTGTGTTACAACTGTGTCTTGATTTTCTGTGGTTTGCAAGTCCTTTTAAAAACTCTCAGCAGAGTATCACCATATTGTGATGTATTATAATATGAAGATCGTATGTATTATTCTGAGAAGGATTTAGAAGCTCAATCCACCAGCACTTTGCATATTTTCCCTAAAATATATGAATACCAATCAAACTTTTATGGATGTGCGGTGTTAGTGTGTACTTCTTGAAAGAGAACAAAGGAGTTCTGCCTGTTTCCTTCTGGGCTTCCTCACTGTGGGTTTTACTCTCTCGCTGTGTTTACGTTACTTCACACTCACATGGGAAAGCATTTTCCAAGGCCGCATAGCTTGCTAGTTAGCACTACTATGAGATAAAGCATGGCAGAAAAAAAAAAGAAAAAAAGAAAAAAGAATAAATGCCGCTATCCTGGTCAATATAGCTCTGGCTTTGCAAATATTCATTTGCCTTCCCATAGACCAGATGTTTGTGTGTAGCTCACAGTAGTGACTCAAAAAATGCAGTGGACAAGTACAGAGATCAAGTTGGTAACAAGAGAAGCGAACGGCAAATCATTTCAAGGACGCCTGTAAATCAAATTAATTTAGGGCATTTGTATTTTTTCACACTTACTCTCAGTACTTTATAAAACTCTGTGCAAAAACCTGGGCCTAATTCTTGTCAAAATGAGACCTTATTAATCCATTTTAGTCGGGTAAAAGATTCTTAAACTGGATATTAATTATGATTATGTGCGCCTTCTACTACATACAGACCTGAAGTGTACATAAGAGCTTAGGTCTGTATGTGGCTAAATATTGTGAAATAAAGGTTGAATTTTTAAGATAATCTTTGCTAATTTTAAATAACATTACAGACAACTTGGTGTTACTTTGCCCTGAGGTATCTGAAAAGCCTGTTAGGAACAAATCTGTAGTAAACCCACATGTGTATTGGCAGGGTTGTCTTCAGTAAGATTATAAATGTCAGTTGCTGGTCCAGAACAGGTGGCACTATAAAAAAATTGGCTATGGGAAATTAATACCCTTTAAAGGAAAATAGCCACTTTCACAGATTGGGAATCAGAACTGTTGCACAGCTGATCTGTGAACTAGCGGTGCTTTTTAATGTGTTTTCCGTAAAATTGCTTTGAGAAGTTCATGGCTACAGATTTTCCCCTGTTACTGTTTGTTTTTATGTTTCTTTTATTCCATAGTTCGGTGTAGCAAAGCTTAGAAAGTGAGATCTGAAACATTAAAGAGTCTTTATGTGTGCCATCTTGGCACTTGGATCAGTGATGGGAACAGTTTAATACTGTTATTTCCCTATTAATCACAAAGGAGTTACTGTGGCTTCAGACTGAAGCAAACATGGGGAGGATGCGGTCTGCAGTCATTCAGTACCTACGACAAATGATTTACCGGTTGGTCCACATCACAGATGTCTCCTGGGCTTGTTCTTCCATTATTTTATATGAGTATGGGAACAGTAATAGACTGATTACTGAGTTTTATTCATCCTTTTCTCCAGCGACAATGGTTTTTCTTTAAACTGGAGAAGGTGAATAATAAACCGAAGTCCTGTACTCATGATGGAAAGGTGATGGAAAGCCTTTCTTCCAGGAAATCTTCAGAGCTCATGATTGTTTTACTTTTAGTGGCAATATACCAATATGGCACTGTCTCATGAAGGTCAAAGAAACGGTGTGTCCCCAGCATGCTGCAGCTGATGCCATTGCTGTTGAGCACTCTGGCCATTCAAACAGATGCCATTGCTCCCCTTCTACTATACGCTTCAAGCTGTGTGGCACAAAATGTAGACCAGAGGACACAGGTGAGTAATATAGAAATAAACACAGGAACACAACAAATGAGAAAAACATTAATGCTTTTTGCCATTTTTTTACTGCTGTGGAATCTGCCCTCACTGATCCTCTCAGAACAAGACACGGTTGCCCAGCCAAGACGAGTCAGCCTTTGTATCCGTGAAAAATGACAGAAGCTTTACAAGACTCTTTAGCATACTCAGATCTGAAAAGTTGGCCACATATTTCCCTGGCAAAACAGGCCTGTTGTACCTTTCCAACCCAGAATTTCTCACTCCCTTGGCATCTGGGGGACATCTCTGTGCTGCAGGTACAAACAAGAAATCATGGTACCACAGCTGATTGTTTATTTCTAGCATCCCAACGGTTCATAGGATTTCCTTTACAAACCAGAGTTGCCTTTCAGAAGCCATGAATAACCAGGAATTAAGTAAGGGTAACTGATAGAAGAGTTTCTCTATACCATCCCCACATTTCTCAAGTGAATATTACTTAGGACTGGAGCACATGACCCACACAGCTACACAAAGCATCATAAATCTATTTGTGATATAAGTAGTTACTTTCTCAGCATGAAGTAGAACTCCTAGGTGTTTGGATAGTTGAATTACTGTCTTCTCCTCTCTTACCTGACAAAAAAAATATTCTTCCATTGGTCATTCAGCCTTATTCACTTGCCACGGCAATTAAACAGAAAGCGGCTCAGCATTACAGAAGAAAGATACTCCTCGTGCTTTGCCTGTTTCAGTTACGCACGACTGGCAAGGGGTCTTGCTAATTGAAACAGATTCATGTAGGCTGTTCAGCACCTTCCTTCCCTTGCTTCCTCCATGTCCTCCAAGGCTGAAATGACATGGGGTGTGGGTTCCGTGTCATGCTGCCAGTGGGCTCCAACCTGCCAGCAAGATCTAACCTTTATCAGGTGCCTTGCTTGAGGTCAATAACAATAGAAAATAGTCCCAGCAGGAGCACTGGGAAAGCATGCATATAATAGACCTCAAAACACCCACAGTTGGCAAAGCTCAGGAAATTCCTGACCTTAAAAATGGCCTTCTCAGTTTCATGTAAAGAAAGAAAGAAAGAAAATTAATTCTCTCCCAGGCATTAAAATCAAGATTATTAAATTTAAGAGTAGATTGAGTTCTTTCCCTGCATTCAGTCGCCTTTGTTGAGTAGTGATATATTCTGGTTCCTAGCAGCACACCACTGTTTACACTGGTTACTAAAGGAATAAATTGTTCTAAGGATGCAGATGTCCAAGTAGTTAACATTACAGCCTACAGCTTTGCCAAGGAAATAGGAAAACCTGAGTTACTCTCCTGCAGAACTACTTTGTTAAGTTATATTTCTTACTTATGTCATCCTTAGTTTTCTCCCTTTACGCAACAGCCCTATGTGGTGTTGATGGGTATTGAAACCTGCATCCAAAGGTCACAGCTGGTGAGAGCTTTTGTGTACTATAGAATGTAAACAGAAGCCCTTGGCTAAGAGCTTCAGAAGTGACTGCGCCTGTAGAGGCCTCCATTTTTATTTGCCTGTCTTCAACACCTTAGAAACAGCTAGATTTTAAGTCTAGGTACAATTTCTGAAGGTGAAACATGTCCAGCTGACCACCCAAATCAGTACTTCTGTTGAAAATCACTGATGGTCATATTAAAATATTTGTAAAATTATACCACATGAAGATGGCCTCTTCATTCCAATGTTTTATTTAAAGGTTTCTGAGATCAGTAATTGTAAGTATTTTACAGATGTTAATATCTGATATTTCTGTGCCTTTTAAACTTTTCAAGTGTATGAATAATTTTCTGTTGTTTATGGAAACAGGTACACTGTGAAGAAACTTAACAAAAAAAGATTCCAGTTGACTTTAGAGGGTATTTTACAGACTTCTCAGGAAGCTTAGGGGAATAAGATCTGAAAGGAAACATAAGATAGATAAACGTATACTATGAAAAAAAATTCAATTTTTCTGATTCACATTGTGTCAGTTTGTGTGAAGATCTAGGACATCGTCCATTCTGTTTGTTTGCTGATTGTTTTCAATTAAAATATACAATATAGTGACATTTTTTTCACAATATTAGTTGATCTCACTAAGAAGAACCTTAGACACCATCAGTTGCTAGTAATTAAAAAGTATTTGTGTATGTATGCTAATTTTTCTAATTTTTCCTTTTAACATTTGCAAGAAGTTTGCAGAAGCCTTTGTATTTTTATTTTATACATGTAATATGTAGCAAAGTATTTTAGCTGAAATTTTATACATCGAAACTTAAATTCATATCATCACTGGTTTGTGAGATGTTGTTGTGCACTAGGAAAGTTCCCTTCCCTCTCCCAGTCATTGCGAATAACAAGCCTCAAAGGTAGAAAAGCAGGCAGCAGGTAGACGAAAACAGGGAAGAAGATTGTCTGTTACAAAATATGGGAAAGGCAGGAAATTTAAAGTTGAGTCTAAAGTTGAAATATAAACAATCAGCAAGTTAATATGAGTTTGGATCTCTGAGAAGTGTATGCACTGTTAGAAATGAGGTATGAAAGGAGATTTGATTCTTCTCATTTTTATACTGTCAGAACCAGAAATGGTCTTGGTGTAACACTGGCCACATTACAGGAAAATGGGCCAAAAAAGCTTAAAAGTCTTAAGATCGAGACTTCAGGGAGGATCGGGACAGGGACAGAAAGCTGAGTGTGCTCCATGCCTTCCCTGCCGTGGTGGGATCCTGGGTCTCGAGCCCACATGTTCCCTCCCCATGGAAAACAGACTTGACTCTGTGCCATCTTTTACATTCCTCTCACCTCCAGGGCTCCCTAGGAGACCAGATGGGATGAAGGCAAGGCTCTGGTTGGCCCAGCTGAGCACTCTGGCCATTCAAACACTGGCACCAGTGTCTACCTGCCTGCAACCCTTGATAACCTGGACTCTGACAGCAGTTCCTACTTAGGAGTCCAGAAATTCAGGTGGAGAGCTGGAAATCTTTCACAAGAGATATTTGCTGTCTGGTGTGGAGAGGACTTCTTCTCTGGACAAAGCAAGAGATGCTAATTCTTGGCACTCTTGTGTCCTTTTAAACCAAAACCTCTCTTTTAATACCAGGGCGTGTCTTGTTGAGCGCAGGTCTGGTCATCTGGCATCAGTACCAGACCACCCTGAGGTGCCCAGGCCCATCAACATCTTGTCCTACCAGAAAACTACTTCTGGGGTAGAATTCAAGGGAGAGTTTGGCTGAATTGACTTCAGAGACATTGTCAGAACGCTTGCTCTGCCCTTGCTGATAGCAACAACCTGTGTGAGATGGAGAAGTCTCAGGCAACTGAAGGGCCTCCAGATGTAGGTCTCCATGTCTGCCCTACTGAACAGTTTATTCATCTATATTTTGTTGTGGCCACTGGTGTTGACGGCTCATGACTTCCACAGAAATTTTTCTTCAAGTTCATCGGTAGTTTCCCTCCATTGCCATTTCTAATGAGGGACGACCGAGCTGTTTTGATTGAAAAAAAAAACCTTTGCTGCTACTCACAGGATCAAATGATTGCTGAAAACAATGATTTACAAGATTGCTTGTAAAACTTGGGTGTATTGCCAGATGCCTGCTCAGACAGACTGTGCGTCCCTTCTGCAATTAGATGGGAGAGGTTCAGCGCTCCTGATTTATGTACCCCTTCCAGTTTGGGCCAGGACAGCTACAAACAGTGCCTTTGTTGCTTAGAAACAGTCTTTTTTGCCTACTACTGTTGAATTTTCTGTTGGTGTACCCACCAGGCCACATACTCTGTACGGAAGAGCAGGCCAGCAACTGTTATTTCATTGAGACTTCATCAGTCTTGAAATTAGGCAAAGCACAGATCCTTACAGGGAATGAAGGCTGACTGCTGTGGTAGCTGGTTTTGCTGGCTTGGATCGAAACGCCTGTTTCACTCTGTGAAACGCTTGTTAACATTTCTGCTGTAGACTGAGGGTCTCCTTAACATCAGGGTCAGCACCTACGTGTAAGGCGCAACGAAGGGACTGTGAGGACTGAAGTACGGTGCAAACGCAGTAACACAGAGACTCTGCTGTCTGGAAAGTTTCCAGGTTACACATCAATGGTGCATTCTGGCAGATGTATGCAGGCAACCATCTCTAACAACCGCAGTTTCTGTGCCTATGGTGCTGTGGTTATAACACCAGCAACCCAATACTCTATTCTTCTTCAGCACGGACTTCAGCTCAAAGCAGCCATTTTCTTGTGTTTTATTGCATTGGGGCTAGAATTGCTTCATCCCAGACCACATGCTAAGAGTGCTAACTTCCAAGAGCCTCTTCTGCTGTGAGTAGCTTAAACACGAAGTTCCAAGGCTTCAAGCCAGGTTTTGATTTCTTTTGTGCTGTCATGAATGGAACCGCTCCAGTTTTAATGAGCATAACTGGGGGGGGTGCACTTGGGCCTTCTCAGAGCAAATTACTGAGTCATACTGGAAAACAAAAGACTGTCACTCAGCTCCCTATTCTCTTCTGGGTTTGAATGGCTCAGTCAGAATTTTGAAAACTTGTCATTGGTGGTTTTGAAATCATGAACAAAAAGTTCATTTCTAGACTTTGTAAATATAGGGAAGATTCACTGCAGTGAAAAATAAAAAAGCTCATGGTATAGCAGCTTCACTTAAGGTGCTCAGAGTAATGACAGAGATGATAAAATACACTTATAAGTAAACTAATATTACCTCATAGGCTAAATATAATTAAAACCAGTGATCCTGCTGAGTATCTCGCTTGAGGATATGAGATGAGGGGCACTGTCTAACTTTTACCACCAATGTTTAACTTAACTTCTGCTGTAGACAATTGCTTTTGAGTTCATTAAGTAGTAGAGTAGATTTGGGGAGGTCACATAAGGAATATCAGCCCATAGCTTCATGGCATAATATATATCTGCTGTTGAGAAAGCTGACAGAATGGAGCTTGGTTTATTCACAGGTTATTTCCCCTTAGGGAATGGTTTTGGAGCTATGACTGTTATTTCAGATCCCTTCTTCCTGGTCATGTGGTTTTGCTCAACACATAGATGATTTGTTTGGGTAGTGCATTGGTTAGCAGAATATATCTTTGAGCAAATGTTATTCCCAAAGGGGGGTCATGATCTTGGAAGTGTGAGTGGAAATGGGGTCATGGGAAAAGCTGAGAATTGCTGGAATGTGGTGAAAGTAAAGTAATCTATACATGTCTATGTTGAAAGCAACCACAAAATGGTTCCCCGAGGAACTCAGATGAAGTTATCACAGGGAGTAGAAAGGTAGAACTGGCATAAATAGCTCGAGGTTTGGCCTTGCTGTTCTTAAAAAATCTTTAGGTAGTTCAGCTCTCTTAAATGTAAACCATGTGATGTGATACCCTTTTAATCACAGAAATCAGGCTTTGTGGGGAAGTTTCCTTTGAGTGCACAAGGAAAATCACTGCTTTCTGGCAAACAAGAAACTTCCTCTCCTGATAGTGAGAAAAGCTTCACATACCATGCGCCACAGACGTCAAAGAATATTTTCACCTTAATTTTTTAGTAAAGCAAATATTTCCATGCGCATTTGCTTACTTTTCAGCAGAGGGCTCTTCCAGCCCTCAAAGTTTACAGATGGGAAGACTAAAACTAGTGAAGGAGTTTGTTGTGAAGATTTTCACAAGCAGAATTTTGCATACTAGGAGCTTACAGCAGTACAAAGCTAAGTGTCTGCGTTGCTGCAGAACTGGGGCTGAGCTGTGTGATAGCCTCAAAAAATCTGGCTCCTACAGGCAACTTGGCAACTGGCTTGAACACCTGGGTGCCAGATACATTTGGAGGCAGCTGCTGTGTTGATCCTTCTGCGTTGTATGACGCATGGCAATTGCTCTCAAGAAGGACTATTGGAGATCCTTCTTGACTAGCAAAACCACAGCATCATTACAGCGGTTCTGTGTAGCCCTGTTCAGTTTAATGTCCCCTTTCCCACATACGGCAGTGATTGTGCTGACTGACTGCATATGACGGAGCCCTTGGCTCAACTCCACATTAACTTTCTGGTCATTAATGAAGGTCCTAAACACTTGATCAGTATTTTGTTCAGTTGGGATGCATGCCTGAATTAAGTTTAGTATTAATATTTTAGTTTTCCCATTTTGGTGTTTCCTCATACTTACATGAATGGTATGAAACTACTCAAACAAATCTTTGTTCAGTCCACTGAGTGATCAGCTCCCTGTTCAGTAGATTTTCAACGGATAGCACAACTGAACATTAATGAGTGGTAAACAGTTAATACCTAAAATTAGAATGTCAAATGCAGACTCCAGTGCTGAAAACAAGCCTGGACTTGTTAAGTGTGGGAGTCCTTTTGCACTGCCTTTTATGAAGTGAAATAATTGTATGATTCAGTTCAAGAGACTTGTATTTATCATTAAAATTATATAATATGGAGATAGCATTTCTGTCTCATATGCTACATAGGAGGTAGCTCTAAACAGGAAACACTTTCCTTACATTTAGAAGATTTTCTTCACAGATAACCTCCAGTCTTACCTTTTAAGTGAAATGCACATTCTACAGGAGTCAGTAACAATTTCAAAATGCTTGTAGGGCCAGAAAGCCACGAAATTTGCTGAATTTTGTATGGACAGATTTTAGTGTGTGAAGGTGAGAGCCACCACTATGTCCCCTTACTTCTGTGCTTCACAGTGCCAGGAAAGTAACAAACATGGGTGGGAATTGGGAAAGCCTGAGTAGCAAATGTACTGGGGTCCTCCTTGCAAGTTTCAGGGAAAACCTAGCAGAAATGCCACACAGCACTAAGCAAAAACATCACGTACTTGCAGCTATGTTAATTTTCCTTTGTGCTGTACAAAACATGTCATGTTTCAGAGCAAAGAAGGAGCTGAGCCCCACCAGGGCCCCATGGTACTCCTGGAGTAGATTCCTCTTACCCTATTCTCATCCAGATACCCCTGGTGGGATGCTTCTGGGTGCACTGAGCAGCATTGCCTGCTGGAGGGCTGGGAGGTGATTGGGGGTGTGAGGAGGGGGAAGGAGGGCAGCAGTTTGGTAGCAGTTTGGGGCTTTGGGAGATGCGCTTCAGGAACAGTGCAATGTTTCTGCTGAAGTGATCAGCCGAGGATAATTACTTTGCTATTAAAATAGCATTATTAGCTTACCAAGTTAATGTTAGAGGGATTTAAAACATCTTATTTTCCCTCTGATCACTTTTTTTCAAGTTATATTACAGCCCTGTGAGGTAGGACTGCTGTTTCCAAATGAAAGCTTATTTGAAAGAGCAACCATTATTCACCAAGAGGGTGGCTTACATGATAGTCCAATTATATAGATTTTCCTTTAAACTAGACTATTCTTAAAAGATTCCTGTTAAGAGAAAACAAATGTCTAATAAGAAGGTGCAGTCAGTCTTTTTGACAATAAAAGTTCAATCCTTAGTTTTGCTATTTTAAAAATCCTTTATTTCACTTTTGATAATATTAAGCTTCTAACATAAAAAACTTTTATCTTGTATTTCCATTTAGACATAATGATGTCCACAACAGACAAAAGGACCCCACATTTCCTCTTTGAAACTTTTTTTTTTAAATTCTGATGTGCCAGACTGAAAAATCATCAGGATGTCAAAAGTGCCTCCCTTAACCGAGTTACCTTGTGCTTTGTAGGACTGGCAAATATACACGGGGCACTGTTTAAACTGTAACCTTTTCTGCAGATTCAGCCTTGCAGCCCCAACAGGGAATTAAGTAACTGAAACCCAAATCTAACGCCCACCAGCCCTGTGAAGTCACATAAGTGAAGTAAGTATCTGAGTGACTTTCATGGATAACACTACCCTTGCCAGGGCAGGGGTTGTATTTCAGTTTTAAGATGGCTAGCATGTGCAGTGGTCTGGAAAAGAGTATGAGCAAAAATACATGCAAAATGTAAATGCTGAGCTCTGGTACTAGACCTACGAGGAAACTCAGACGGTGCTGGCACGAGTTGTCAGCAATGGGTTCCCATAAACCAGGCGAGCTGACCTGTGTCGATGCTAGCATCTCCCTACCTCATGTTGTCCAGGGACTGAACTTCACCGGTTCTTGCACTGAATGAAGCTAAAGTACAGGCAGTCATTTCCACCAGTACACCACTGTTCATGCCTGTATTAAAGACTTATAGAAAGATATAAAGAAGATACTTGCCTTCTCTGTTCCCTTTCCCATGCTTCAGTCAGGAGTACAAGGGAAGAAGAGGCTACCACTCCTCATGAAGATCAAATATTGCTCCTTATTATTAAAAAAATGTCATCGGTCAAAATAGGC
The DNA here is from genome assembly GCF_000687285.1 of Phaethon lepturus. NCBI lineage: Eukaryota > Metazoa > Chordata > Aves > Phaethontiformes > Phaethontidae > Phaethon > Phaethon lepturus. The sequence goes on from NW_010521055.1 coordinate 19,381, forward strand.
TAAAGATTTTCTCACCCTCCTGAAGTCCTGATATTCATTCCTGAGTTTGCATTGTCCTTGGATATCTGTTCCTGCTCTGGCTTATATCCTGACTATGCTAAACCAGGCAAGGTTACACTCAGCAAAACCATGAGATGAAGGCCAACAGTGAAATTTGTATCTTAGAAACAGGCCCAACAGCAATGTGACTGTTCCTGTCTGTTGTACGTAGCTCAATGTGTATGACAGGAGAGGTGACATGCTCACACCATTTCAAGCTATGGACACCTATTCGGTGGCATACAAGCAGGCTGGCGTCCGCACTACCTGAAGGGAGGTGGTGACCGAGTCCACAATTTCTGCCACCTGCACCAAAGTCGAGAGGTGACATACCCACAGTCCCAGATCAAGCAAAGCACTTAAACCCAGCTGTAACTCAACGGTATTAAAACCAGCTCTAAATACCAAAGTCTTCACCATGTGGCGAGAAGCAAGCACTGGAGGCAGGCTAGAGGGGAGCTCTCCACTTTGCTATTTGGATCCAGGCCCACATAACCATGACATGTATTCTCGGAAAACTCTCGCTTTTAAAGGGCAAAAAATATCTGAATGCTTTCTTGTTCCTGAAATTTGTCCTCTTTTTTTTTATTAGTAAGTATTTTAAGGCTTATCTCTGTGCTTGGCTGACTTTGACCTTTCAGTTACTAATTACATAATTAGGCTTTGAACTTGTATATCACTTCACAGCTTCTCGCTTTCCCACAAAGGCACTGGTGCTCAGTGGTATTTCCACCTCTTCCTACTTTTGTATGCACATTTGTGCCTCCTCAATACACAATAAATTCAGCCAACACAAGCATACTTTATACCAGCTGATTAGGCTTCAGGTTGAGGCTGAGGAAGTGCTTTGATGCAAAGTTCTGATTTTCATCATTTTTAAAATACTTTGTGGGAAATAAAATCCTTTGTCAGTTTTCCAGTTACACTTTGTAAAACAAAGGAGAATAGTTTAAACTACTAAGGTATTCCATTTAAAGCGTGTTTCTTCTTGTTGAATAGAGTACAAAATAATTCACTTTTAAGGTTAATTGACTTCAGATCAGTATCATGACTCAGAACAAAAATCTGGATACTTTTACCCAACCTTTTTTTAAAATAAGAATTCAGTAGAGATTTTTGTGAATCTTTGTGAAAGAATGTGTATTATCAGCAGAAACTACTTCCTCATGATTTTTATGAAAAATGCAAGGGTAACAAAACAGCAGCAAAACTATACTGTGACAGATGCTCAGAATCCTGAGCATCCAGAAAGATAAGTCACTGCTATCTACAAAATAGATGATGATATACAAGAGGCATGCAAGAAAGTAACCTGCCCTCTCTTCAGTAACTCATATTTATCTCTTAGATTAGAACATGGAGCTATAACCCTTTCTCATAAAGGTTTGAGAGGTCATGTGGCAACAGACAAGGAATAAGAGAATTCGTTGAACAGTGCATTATTCACAGAGGCTCCATATCAGGAAAGCTTTTAAAAATTGCCACTCAGGAAAATTTTAAACATATGTACATAGATAGTTGAAAGAAGCCACATGATAAAGGGAAGTTAATGAGTTTTTTAAAGCGTTTTCAGATCTTGCCTAGTCATAGACTCTGCAGGCAAGAGGCTGTTGTTGTCCAGCTACTTTGCAGCTCTCCTTTCTGCATGCCCTGACAGAGCAACATCGTCCACACAGAAGAGTTGTTTTGTTTTTTTAAGACAAGGGAAGATATTTTGTTGAATTTCAGACTTAACCCCTGTAACATCTGTGGTTTACTTTGGGGGTTTATTTTGGTTTAGAGGAGGAGGTAGAACCTACATGACTAGTATGTCATATAGGGTTATCACAAATATTGACAACATACCAAAGAGATGGCTGACATGGAGATGACAGTTGTGACATTTTGTACCAGAAACAATCTTCTAAGAGCATCATATACAATGTTATCTTTGGAAATATCTGTGCTGGCCCAACAGGAACGGTCTTGAGCTGTGCTCTATGGCTGGATAAAAAAGAAAAGAAAAATTTTTGTTCTTCGTAAGGGGGGAACATACTCCCTGAATCCAATTGCTCTATGGTGAATTCTGATTGGGTCTGTGACACACTGAATGCGGCATGATTCTGGATCTGCTGCGTGACATCACCAAAAACATAATGAGATAAGAGGAAAATGATACCAAACTGGAAGGTGCTGTTCACTCTCTTGAGGGGCAAGAGGCCTTGCTGAGGGATCTAGATAGATTGGAGCACTGGGCAGTGATTAATGGGATGAAATTTAACAAGTCAAAATAATGGATTCTGCACCTAGGATGGAGTAATACCAGGCACAAATACAAACTGGGAGAGCAGTGGCTGGAGAGCTGCCCTGCAGAAAGGGATCTGGGGGTGCTGGTCGACAGCAGGCTCCATATGAGTCAGCGGTGTGCCCCAGCAGCCAAGAGGGCACACTGCATCCTGGGGTGCATCAAACACAGCACAACCAGATGGTCAAAAGAGGTCATTATCCCTCTGTGTTCAGCATTGGTGCCGCCTCACCTTGAATACTGCGTGCAGTTCTGGGCTCCACAGTTTAAGAAGGATGTAAAGATCCCTGAATGCATCTAGAGGAGGGCAACAAAGGTGGTGAAAGGGCTGGAAGGAATGTCCTATGAGAAGCAGCTAAGGACTTTGGGCTTCTCTACTTTGGAGAAAAGGAGGCTGAGGGGTAATGTCATTGCTTCCTGAGGAGGGGAAGTGGACAGGGAAGTGGTGATTTCTTGTCCCTGGATCCATTGACAGGATGCATGGGAATAGTTCAAAGCTGTACCAGGAGAGGTTTAGACTAGACATTAGGAAGCATTTCTTTACTGAGGGGGTGCTTAAACCCCAGAACAGGCTTCCTAGAGAGGTGGTCAATGCCCCAAGCCTGTCAGTGTTTAAGAGGCATTAATAACATGACCTTAATAACATGTTTTAACTTAGTCAGCCCTGAACTGGTCAGACAGTTGGACTAGATGATCATTGTAGGTCCCTTCCAACTGAAGCAGTCCTATTTTATTCTATTCTAAAAGCTCTTTATTTTCAAGATAGTTTCAGAGTCATTATTTTGCATACTATGCTTCCGTAATTAAAGCATAGTCTCAATTTTATTTACTCTTCTTTCTGCTGAAAACGATGTCTACATTGTTATTAGTTATTTATTCCTTGAGGACAATAAGTCACTTTCAGGAAAACTTGGTCTTGTATTCTTGGTAGGGGTAGGGACCAAGAGTTGAAGATCGTTGAAAAAAATGTATATGCACAATGAATAAGAAAAAGAGATAAATCTTTTTTTTTTCTGTTTCCTTTTTATAAGGCTAGATTTCTAATGATAGAAACAGAGCAGTAGAAGCAGAATTCCTTGTTCTGAATACTACATCGCACAATTTCTTATTACTGTATCACTGGTTGTTTTGGTAATTTCCTTCTGCCTTTTCTCTTACTAAGAAGGGTATCTCCATTTTTATGAGTAAGTTGTAAAACTAACGGCATATACTGGACTCCTGTACAAGCACAAATAGTAGTCTGCATTTTCTAACCTATGCAAATGAAAATTATTTGATATTGGTAGCTAAACCCATACTTCAGGTATATGTATCTTGCCATTGTGCAACAGAAAACAGTTTCTGATTTGTGTTTTTTTGGGGCTTTTTTTTAGCTGTAATTGCTCCCATATAAATATGTTTACTTAAACAAACCAAATCTTTTCCACCCAAACGGACAAATTCTAGATTTAATTACTATAATAGCCTACAGTTTCAAACTTTGGGCCTCAAATAGATTTTCAGGCATGCAACAATTTTCAATATGCTGACCCAATTGATATTTTGTTTTAAGTGTATCTTTCCGTCTCTTTTAATACCTTTGAAAATAGAGCTACTTAATTAAGTCTTAAAACATGGAATAAGGAATCTAATTTTAAGCACAAAACCACTTATCTTTCAAGGGATTTGGCTTAGGAGCTGATGCAGATCAGTCAGTATTTGTAGATTTAACCCCAAAAGTATGGTGTCGCTCAAATGTAAGTAATAAGAATGTAAAAAGAACCTTTCATTCCACCATAGTTAGCATCAGAATGAGATTTTTTTTGTAACTTGGTCTCTGAGCCAAAAAATCCTCATTTTTTCCCTGTTACTTCAGTGATTTCACTGCCTATAACTGTGTTTCATTTGTTACTCTGTAAATAAGTTATTTATGAGTTTCTGTATCAGAATTCAGGAATAAGTCACGTTTGCAAGAAATAAAGGAAGTCAAAGGTACCTGTGGAATGACTGCTATGATTGTATGGTTGTTTGTAGTATATGGTTTAACCACCTCATGTTTCCATGCCCTGTGGGATCTCAAGCTACATGGAAGCCCGTTTGCCACCACAGCTGTTTTTTTAATTACTGTTTCCTGTTTATTATTCTATATATAGAACATTTGCTATATGAACATTTCCTGATCTGCTAACAATTCATACTAATTTAGCATTCTTTTATGAGCACACATGTTAAAACCTGGGCTACACTTCAGCAAGGTATTTGAATACATGTCTCAGTTTAAGAATGCACGTAACCTCAGTGCTGAACTGCCTTAATTAATCAAAGCAGATATAAAGTATAAGGAGAGTCAGAAATATGAGAACATTCTTTAAGCAAAAGAAAGATTAGGTTTTCATTGGAAGCTACTGTACCTCATGACAGTTTCTGCAGACTGTTGGCAGTTGTTTGAAGCATTTAAAACCCAGCAAATTTTCAGTAATGGAATTTTACTTTGGAACACTTTATTTTAAATCAGCCATATCCCTATCAATAACAGTAAGCAATGTAGAGGTATGATTCCAAACTCCTTGGCTTATTTGAGAGCTATGTGCAATGTCTTCTTCTCACTTGCTGCAGTTCTCCTGTGGTTGTTGAAATTGTGCCTTGACTAAAACAAGTGGGGCAGAATATACTTATTTCATCAGCAGTAAATGCCTTGCAGGCAAAGTTCAAGTTGAAGGTTTAATGTATACAAAATGTGCATAAAGATCAATAATCACCTATAAGTTCAAAAGCTCACTGTCTTTATTTGTTGATTAAAAATAGAACCCCCCCCCCATATTTTTATACATATACATCTCTTGGTGTAGGTCTAAAATAAAATGTGTATGAAGATATACATATATAAAACTTATACGTGTTGTTACTTATAGTAAAGCATATATAGGTGTGTGTATGTATATAATTTTTTATTACTGATGAAACATTTGGAATCGGTATATAGAATTATTCCTCATTTGTAACCCACCTCCAGTGCTAAGTTATAGTATTAATAGTCTTCACTGGAAATCTCTCTTCCCATACCTCTGGAGGGGTTGGACTGCAAGATGGGGACTGGAGGAGTAAAGTCCCTCCCCCTGTAAGAGAATCATAGAATCACAGAATCATTAAGGTTGGAAAAGACTTCCAAAATCATCAAGTCCAACCATCAACCCAGAGCCACCATGCCCAATAAACCATATCCCGAAGTGTCATGTCTACACATTTTTTGGGCACTTACAGTGATGGTGACTCTACCACCTCCCCGGGCAGTCTGTTCCAATGCTTGACCACTCTCTCCGTAAAGAAATTTTTCCTCATGTTCAATGTAAACCTCCCCTGGTGTAACTTGAGGCCATTTCCTCTCGTCCTATCACTAGTTACTTGGGAGAAGAGACCAACACCCACCTTGCCACAACCCCCTTTCAGGTAGTTGTAGGGAGCGATAAGGTCTCCCCTCAGCCTCCTCTTCTCCAGACTAAACAATTCCAGTTCCCTCAGCTGCTCCTCATAAGACTTGTTCTCCAGACCCCTCACCAGCTTTGTTGCCCTTCTCTGGACACGCTCCAGCACCTCAGCATCCTTCTTGTAGTGAGGGGCCCAAAACTGAACACAGGATTCGAGGTGCAGCCTCACCAGTGCCAAGTACAGGGACACGATCACTTCCCTACTCCTGCTGGCCACACTAGTTCTGACAAAAGCCAGGACGCTGTTGGCCTTCTTGACCACCTGCGCACACTGCCGGCTCACATTCAGCCGGCTGTCAACCAGCACCCCCAGGTCCTTTTCTGTGGGGCAGGTCTCCAGCCACTCCTCCCCCACCCTGAGACCTGGCACTTGGCCTTGTTAAACCTCACACAATTTCACCCTCAAGAGTGATGGAGCACTGGAACAGGCTGCCCAGAGAGGTTGTGGAGTCTTCTTCTCTGGAGACCTTCAAAACCCAATGGGACGTGTTCCTGTGCAATCTGCCCTAGGTGATCCTGCCTTGGCAGGGGGGTTGGACCAGATGATCTTCAGAGGTCCCTTCCAAACCCTGCCGCTCTGTGATTCTGTGACTCTGTGAATTGTCCTCGGCCCATCGATCCAGCTTGTCCAGATCCCTCTGCAGAGCCTTCCTGCCCTCGAGCAGATCAACACTCCCACCTAACTTAGTGTCATCTGCAAACACACTGAAGGAGCACTCGATCCCTTCATCTAGATCATTGATAAAATATCAAGGCTGTCCCCAAAACTGAGCCCTGGGGAACACCGCTTGTGACTGGCCACCAACTGGTTTTAACTGAGTTCACCACAACGCTCTGGACTCAGCCATCAGCCAGTTTTTTTATCCAGCAAAGAGTACAGATCAGGTTTGAGACTCCCTGAGCAACCTGAACATACACAAGCGAATGAGACCTGATGAGATGCATCCCAGAGTCCTGAGGGAACTGGCTGCTGTAGTTGCCAAGCCACTTTGTTCTGCTGCTTTGTGCTTTAACCCTTGACAGGAAACAAGTTCCAACGGGATATTGAAAACACAGTTTAGATATCAGCTCTTATCGACATTTTCACTATGTCAGGAGAGACAGTGAAAATAAAGTTTGCTGTCTTCTCAGCTGTCTGGACAGCCTCAAACAGTGTTTGTGTGAAAATCAGAAGGTATCCTTTCTCAGTGCATTACATCTTGCATGGGTTTTTGAAGCTTTTGATAAGACTATTACATCATCTGCCAAACATGATTCATTCCAAAGTTCGCAGCCTTCTCCGTCGCGTTTATTCAGTTCAACAGTCCTACAAGGGACTTCAGCCTAAATTAGCACTTCACTGTGCTCCGTGACTCCGCTAAGCAAGAGGCAGAGGGTTCATCTCCCTACAAAGTGACCCACCTCACTGCAACTGTGCAAATGAATTGGGCGGGGGGGGAAGTTTCTGCTGTTTTTAGTTTCCCAAATAGTCCCTATTTGTGTATTTGCTACCCACTCATTATAACAGATGTATCCTAACTTGGGGATATATTTCACATTTTATCATGTTCTGGAATGCACGTGAACCAGGTGTCTATCTCCCTCCTCCTTTCGGTGCCCTGGAAACAGGTAGGAGCTGGACAGCACAACAACGGATGCATGTTAAATACGTCAGGGCTGTTAGTATGGTGCCAATAGCGGCACAAGAGTTGGGTTAACGGCCTTCACGCTCCAAACCAAGCATAACAGATGGAAGCTGCTTTGCAGGGTTTCCCAGCAAAGACAAGACTCACTGTACATCAGTGTGCAAACAAGCTTCTCCTTGTCTTCATTTGAAATCAAATACTATACTGCATAATGCTGCAGTTGAAGACACTACGTAATATTCTGGGATTTGACATTTAAGAATGCAGTGATGATTAATGACATATTCTACCAGAAGAGTCTGGTGCCATAGCAGTACTGCAAATTCTTGCAATTACCTACAATAACTTCCCTTAAATCCTGAGCAGCATTTTCATAAATGGTGAAAACTTAGTTATTGAACAGGTCTGTATTTGTGCTGTGATTCTTAGCTACAGATGTTAAATAAGCTTCCTACGACTATTTTCTTTAACAGCATTAATGACTTCTCTTAATTATTCTGTCTTGTTGAGAGAAGACACAAATTGTTGGCAACTTCTGATTCAAATATTTAATGTTCTTAGATAGTATAAGATTACTAGCAATAACCACAAAGCAGTGCCTCAAATCCTGCAAAATATTCTTTTGGTTTTATCAAGAAACCGGGAGTTACACTGTGGAAAAAGAGTCCAGCTTTCCCATCCTCAGGGAGTGGGGGTTCTCCTTCGCATACTTCTAATTTGGTGCTGATATCCAGCAAGCACTGTAACATTGTGCAAAACTGACTCCTGACTTTTTTAATATTAGCAAATTTATGTGTAAACTATGCAAGATAGCTTTTCAAATAAAAATAAAATTTACCAAAGGAGTGGGTTTCTCATTTTTATAATAAAATCTTAATTTTCTAATCCATTATATGATAGGACACAGTCCATGCAGTGGTATCCCTTCATGTATATTTTTACATATTTAAAATTCTACATATTACTGTATATATTTCAGTTTGTGTAGTCACTACTTATTTGGTCCCCTCCTGTCACTCAAACCTAACCTGTTTATCTTCTGACTGGCAAATATTTCTTCCTGAAGGACATGCATCAAGTTCCTTCTGGTAAGTCTCTCGTCTTCTTTCTTGCTCTCTTTCTACAGAATAGTCTTTAGAATCCTGTTCAGCAACAGGATTTTTAACCTGACATAAATAAAAATGAAAAAATACCATTATATTCAATCCTTGTAAGAAAGAAGGAGAGAAAGAGGGAAGAAAAGAGAGAAAGAGAGAAAGAAAAAGAGAGCGGAGACAGAGAGAGAGAGAAAGAAAAATAAAGAGGAAGTAGAGAGAGTGATGAAGAAGAGAAAGAGCAAAAGCCTCTAAGTATTACATTCAAAAATGAAGTAACAAATCAGTCGAGAACATATGAAAAATGAAGTTAAACTATAAAGCTCTATTACACATGTAACTACTCCAGCAATATGTTAACTTCAGAAATAAATGTTTGCTCTT
>NW_010521055.1:28283-34908 GCF_000687285.1 Phaethon lepturus
TCAGTCATAAATGACTGAGTTTAATTTTAAGCACATGAGTAGGCCTATAAAGCTGTTAGGATTTCCTAATGCCTTCAGCTAAGCATATGTGAATTGTTTGCAGGATTATGGGTAATAATGATATTTTCAGAGAGACATCAGTCCTATCAGTGACATAAAAAAGTATTTCACCTCAGTCTTAGAAAGCTTTCCTTTATTATAAATATTCTTTACCCTTAACAGAACTTGAGATGCACTTCAGTAATCAGTACGCTGTTAGGATTTCCTAATGCCTTCAGCTAAGCATATGTGAATTGTTTGCAGGATTATGGGTAATAATGATATTTTCAGAGAGACATCAGTCCTATCAGTGACATAAAAAAGTATTTCACCTCAGTCTTAGAAAGCTTTCCTTTATTATAAATATTCTTTACCCTTAACAGAACTTGAGATGCACTTCAGTAATCAGTACCTCAGAAGCAAGCAGATTTCTAAAGAAAACATAGTACCTTTAATCACTTCAGATAGGCTTAGGATGGAGACAAGTCAGTATTAAGACTTACATTAATAAAACACTTAAGCAGGTGCTTAATTTTAAGTAAATAAATGTCACCATTTAAAAACATGTACAAACTTCCTACACTGATAAATTCTCTTTTTGTGAATCTCTTAAAAGACATAATTAGCTGCTTACCCAATTATTTCAATTGTTTCTTGCTTTTCTGTTAAAAAAAAAAAAATGCTGAAATACAAACTACCTAGTTTTATCTTAGGTTTACCTGTGTTAGACAGTATTATACCTGGTTATTGTTATCTCACCTTCAAAGTTACCAATGGCTACGTCAGTTTTGACATAAGATGTCTTCCAGTCATGGAACATACGGACACGTTCAGTCCTGTTTCATTGTACCATGTACTTTGAAAGACAAATATGTGGAAAAGCAAGAAGCTACTTAGAGCTCCCACAGCCAGACCACTGGTGAGTTCCAGTCCCCGGTCAGCCTCCTCTGAAGCATGTTTCTTTCCTGTTGCAAAGCTTTTCCTTCAACTCACAGATCTTATAGGAGCGTCTTTTCTAAATGCCCGCCAAACGCTTGGTCAAGAACACCACCGTATGAAATCGATGCGTTTGGTACTGTGAAATAAAATCTCCATCCAAAACTGTTGCTATTTATATGTCCTATGGTAGTAGGAGGTTCACAGCCATTATGTGATAATGGCTCTTTTTGACTCTATAAGCAGATCTAGATGGAAACATTAGTCCCACTTCCTCCATTTTTTTGCTCCCAATGTTTTAAAGGGCAACATTTTAAATGGAAACCTGTGTTGTGTTCCGTCATTTCCGTTTATCTGAAGATTTTTTAAGTGACTTTTTGGCACTCTCAGCATGGTCAGGTTTTGCTAGAAAGAAGGGATGAATTGCGCTGGTCCTAAGGCTACTCTACGTTACGCCGGGGAAGATTAACCAAGTGTTTTAAAAGTAGTTTAAAGCCACCCCTGCATACATCATGGTTTCTGTGGAGGTGAAACTAGAACTCGAAGCAAAAATTTTTGTGACTTTCCCTAATGGCTCACACAACCTGAGGCTGCTCATTATTTCACCTTAAATGGCCTGCTAATATGAGCATGTATTAACAGCAAGCAGACAGAAACCTCTCTCCCTCTTTCTCTCTGCTTTCCTCCTTATTGCTGAGGAAGGGGTTTATTTTGAACTGTGTCTAAAAAATAAATTAACCTTCCATATTAACAGATTAATCCTCCTCGCCTACAACAGGAGTGCGTGGTTGTCCATTCCCAGATGGTATGGGGCTGCTGGAGTGCCATATGGAGAAAGTCTTATTTATGTTTCTGTCTTCCTCGCATAAATCAGGAAGCCAGCCCACCCCTCCACATCAAAAGGTCACTGCCAAAAAGAATAGCAAGGAAACTCCTCCAGACTTGCTGAAAAGCATCCAGAAATACAGGAAGGCCAAGGAAGTGACAGTGATGAAATTAGCAGCCTACTAACTGGGATTATTTTTCTCAATATTCCATTTTTAGGTTTTAATGAAATGCTTTCACTTTCTTCTCCCTCACACTCGTTCTTTCCCACTCGCACAAAGGAAGCAACGTGTGCATGTTATATTCTAGGGCCAGAGGTGACTTCTGTGGTAGTTCAGCCTCGCTTCAAGCATTAGACCAGGAAACTCCCTCTGATAGCTGCCTGCATGTGTACTAACCACGCTAAATTTGTACAGATACTGAAATAAAGGCCCTGATGTTTTCTCCTTTGTATTTATCGATGTCCGTTTTCTTGTGCTAAGGGGCCAGCGAGCTGCCATAAGGTGCATACCTTTGCGTGGCAGGGGGGTGTTACCTTCCTTGCTAGTGTCTAGGGTCATATCTAAATTTGGGGACTCAGTAAAATAGTCCAAGACTTCTATTCAGCACAATAACTCATCCTAAACCACATCCCCAAAATATTCCAAACTGCTTTATGGATTTATACCTAGGATGAATCACTTCACCACAGCTGCCGTTTCAGCAAAGTTACGTAAATATTGTTTTTAGGAGGCAGTAGGGAGACAAGGTTGATTTCTTAATATTTTTTCCCTCTGATAAAATCACTAAATGGGGAATTTCTTCCTGCTCCCCTGCAGGAATTCTAATTGAGTGACAGTTTTGAAATCTTCCATGGACTGCAGACATGTATTTATGTCTTGAATTCATCACTTGAAAGACTACTTTGACAGTGATGGTAAATGTCACCACATGCTTTGAATAGACGGTTCTCCTTAATGCTGGAGGACAACGAGGTTGGGGAACACTTGCTTTTAAGGAGTGTTTTGAAGGAATTTGACATTTACTTCCTATGCTACTATATGTCAATAAATGTTTTCAAGTCAGCCGCAAAGACCTAAGTGAAGTGAACTTAAAAGGATGAGAAAGATTTGAGATCACACAAAATAAGTACTTTACTAACTAAGGAAGAACAAAGGGTTTCTTCTTAAAATGTGGAGTGGTTAGTAAGTTTAGATCATGCGAATCATAAATCTTTGGAAGAATCTTGCAAATGGTTATAGTGAGGGTTCAGTGTGCACGTCCTAATGAGAAGTGAAGCTCCATGATTTTTAACATCCATGATAAAAATAGGATTACTATCAGTTTTGAAGTCCTGCGCAAATCCAGTGGTTCTAAATAATGAGGAGTTAATAGAAATGTAATTTTGTAGCACTAATGATAAATATATGTTTTTAGGATAGGCTTGTGATTGCCATGTTTTCTAATATAGCTTTGTTTATAATTAGCTCCGTAACCTAGGAACAAAACAAAAGACCCACCAAAAGCCCCAAACAAAAAATGTTTCTTAGCAATTGGATAATTCATGAGTATTGTCTTTTATAAATTCAGTTTCCATCCTTCCACTACCAAAAGCAGTTGTGGTAACTGTGCTAAAGATAACTGGGCTGTTGCTGGCTGAACCTGATGTTAGTGGAATGGAAGGATCTTAAGAGCCTGCACTGCACTGGGAGATCCTTGCAGTTCAGCTCTCTCCTCCACTTTGTGTTTGTCTAATCCTACCTCCTAGCAGAGCAACTAAACAGATGCTACAACTAGGAGAGGTACCAATGACCTGTCTTCTTTTTCACACTGTGGCAGAATCATCATTTGAATTGCACCTCTCTACATGTGCAAGAAGTGGATACACGTGTTAAAGGTATTTCATAGAGAAAGCATTCTCCAACAGGTGCAAAAAGTGCACTTGCACAGGGCATGGTTCTACAGCACAGAAGTGTCTTTGACCTTAGTTTGGGGTGGATTTGCCCTCACTTTCTTCTAATGAAACTATAGAATAATTCTGTATGAAATTACTTAATGAAATCCTAATTAAACACTTAACTACTATGCACTCTGTACCTTTTTACATTATTTTTCACTAGAATCAAAGACAAAATCAAAAGTAAAACCTGAACCGATACTCTTTCTATGCTTATCTACCAAGTTACATCATTTCGGTGACGGTGACAAACCACCCGAACAAACTATTCGGCAAAACTGACTTGTCCATTGGTTGGAGTCTTTGAATGCAGGCTGGATGCCATTCTGGAAAATACCTGTTAGGCAAATACAAGATACCAAAAATAACACAGGCATCATTTGATGAATGTTTCTGATGGGTTAAACAAGAGTGGGACTAACTGATCTCACAGTCTCCCTGGATCTAAAAATCTAAAAAGCAGGATTAACCTTACCCCCATCTAGACATTGACACTGTAGAAGTCAATGCCGGAGCTAGCTGTCTAGGTTGCCTTTATAACTGCTGGGAGATGAATAAGCACCTCTAGGTCATGATTCATCTCACCCTAATGCAGACATCTGAAACGGTGCTTATTTTTCTCCACCAAGTATAAAGAGAGTCTAGACAGGTAGCTCAGACATAAATGTTATATTATATACAGCTGAAGTTAGGCAAAATGAAATGAAACCATAAATCCAGATGTCTTGGTACTATGAGTCCAGTGAACAGTCTTTAGAAAACACTAAAAAATGCCTATGGTGTATACCAACAGCTTTGTTTTATACCTAACATCTGACGGCCTCTCTGCGGTAGTGTGTACGGGATCTTAACTTTCAGCCCTGTGGTCCAGGGGGAATAATACTTGCTCTGAATTCTAGGCCACTATAGCTCTGAGGAAGAAATTCCCCTTTCAGGGGAATGGAGAATTCAGGTATTTGCCAGCTTAACACATGTGTTTCTCCCCTTCTCTGTATCTCTCCATCTCTTTCTTTGTATGTGAGACCATGCCTGTAGCTGTCTGAACGTGTTCAGTTGTTTGGAAAGTGAGACGAAATCCTGGCAGTGGTGGGTCCTTAAACACAGAAAAGGTCAATGATAAATAAATGAAAAAGTCTGATTTTATCGCGTAGCTCCATTTCCCAGTGACATCAGCAGACATGAGCACTGTAGAGCATACGCCGCCAGCTGTCTTGTTTGCCGCTGTTTCAGCGAAGGCTGAACATCCTCAGAAAGCGTTTGAGCTGCCGCTGCAGGGAGAAGATAACCAGACCAGCACGCAGCATTGGGAACGGTGCCCGCCTGCCTGCTGGAGCAGCGGGGTAGCTCTCGGGCTGGGGCCAAGGGTGCTCCGCAGTGCAACCGGCTGCCCAGGAAGGAAACCTCGGCACCCGCACCGGGGGAAGCTGCAGTGGGCTTCACCTCTGCGTCTGCTGCTTGAGTCCACGTGCCCGTCGCTGTCGGGGTGTCCTAGCTGCCATCCTCAGGCCGTGGTGTGTGCGTATATACACATACACACGCACACGTACACACACACACTATATATATGCACTGTGTATAGTGTATATATAGACTATATATACACACAGTATAGAAAGACATTATATGCTATTTATATTATATAGTATATATACAGTATATTGTATATATAACGTGCAGCATATCTACTGTATATAGTACATATACAGCATATATACTATACACATACTCTATAGTATATATACTATCTGTGTATATATACGCACAACTAGGTATATACATATATACAAACCCCACATATATACATGAAAAGCAGCGTGGCCAGCAGGTCGAGGGAGGCGATTCTGCCCCTCTACTCTGCTCTGGTGAGTCCCCACCTGGAGTCCTGCGTCCAGCTGTGGAGCCCTCAGCACAGGAAGGACATGGACCTGCTGGAGCGGGTCCAGAGGAGGGCCACCAAAATGATCAGAGGGCTGGAAGACCTCTCCTGTGAGGGCAGGCTGAGAGAGTTGGGGTTGTTCAGCCTGGAGAAGAGAAGGCTCCGGAGAGACCTTACTGCAGCCTGCCAGTGCTTAAAGGGGGCTTCTAAGAAAGATGGAGACAGACTTTTTAGCAGGGCTTGTTGTGATAGGACAGGAGGTCATGGTTTTAAACTGAGAAAGGGTAGGTTTAGACTAGATAGAAGGAAGAAATTCTTCATGTTGAGGGGGGTGAAGCCCTGGCACAGGTTGCCCCACCCCTGGCAACATCCAAGATCAGGTTGGACGGGGCTCTGAGCAACCTGATCTAGTTGGAGGTGTCCCTGCTCATTGCAGGGGGGCTGGACTAGATGGCCTTTAAAGGTCCCTTCCAACCCAAACTATTCTATGATTCTATGTACACACTATGTACATATATACATGGTTTATAGTATATATAGTATATACACATGCACCATATATACTATATACTGTATATATATTTTGTGTGTAGAGAGTATATATAATGTATACACTATATATATGTGTACTACTATTGTATACATAGAATTTATTAGTGTCTACACTATTAGCATACATAAATTATTAGTGTATATATATAGCATGCATATAGATGATCTATATAATGTGTATAGTATATATAGACTATATTGTATATATAATCCAGATAATGTACAAAGTATATATGGACTAAGTATACTGTATATACTATGTGCCTATACATATACACGTATGTGTGTATCGGTATATACTTTACACGGACACACTGTGTATACTATATATGTATGCACAGTGCGTGTGTATACACAAGCTGACAGGAGGAACGGGGTTGACCTGACGGTTGTCAGACCGCGGGGACGCCAGAGGGCAGGAGCGCGCACGGCCCGGCCGCGAAATGGCTGCGGGGGCTCCC
>NW_010521056.1:0-504 GCF_000687285.1 Phaethon lepturus
TAGAGCTCCCTGAAATGATAGCAGAGCATAATAAACCCCAGGCAGGTGAGAGAAGGACAGAAAAGCCTCTGGGACATGGAGTGTGATTCTGTAACCTGGTGGTCACGGTCCTGTGGTAGCTCTCAAGGCCAGCCTGAGTCTCGCCACTGAATGTGTTCACGAGCTGATCTCATTTCTTCTGCCAGTGTAACCAGTGGGTCTTGCACATATTCTCAGCAAGCAGCCTTTCCCTGCCTTCCCTTAGTACTCCTGGCAGAAGACAGTCGCAGGCTTTTG
This sequence comes from Phaethon lepturus, assembly GCF_000687285.1. Classification (NCBI taxonomy): domain Eukaryota; kingdom Metazoa; phylum Chordata; class Aves; order Phaethontiformes; family Phaethontidae; genus Phaethon; species Phaethon lepturus. Next base: position 277 of record NW_010521056.1, read on the forward strand.
AACTGGGCTTAGATGACACCACTTCCGGAGGTGGCAGGACAGAATGGACACGCGTGCTCAGCTGAGTTGTGGAGGACGCCTTCAGAAACATGAAGAGACAAGTTGCCTTTCCGAGCCTGAAAGACTTGAAAAACTCCCTCAGCCAGAGTCCTGGCATTTGGAAGTCAGGTTTGTGCCTCTTTTGCTTTTGTGATGAACCTTGCTACTCACTGCTCTTTTGGAGGAAAA
>NW_010521057.1:0-11640 GCF_000687285.1 Phaethon lepturus
CCGCCCCTATTTGCAACATGATTTCTGCTGTGCATATTCTTTACGGGATTTTTGTAATTTCGGTACTATGCACGTATCTTACATGGGATCATCAGTTCAGGTGGCATCCTGAAATGTTTATGTAGAAGTAAACAACACATTTTTGCATCTTTCTGTTACAGTCTTAGAAACAAAACCAAGCAAGAACAGGGATGATATTACAGAGGTGTAAACAGTTTGGCTCCCCACCCCTCCCAGTCTGAGGAATTTTTTACTTTCTTTTGAAGGAATGCCATTCCCAGGAGTTCATTGGAGTAGTAATTGGAATCACCTTTCAAGGCAGTGCTCATCAGTTCGTACTGTGTCCAGTGAGGCTTACTTCCTTTCAATTGCAGGTTTGGTGGCTAAATTATTGTGTGCTAGACCCTATAAATGCACTTCTGGGGAAGAGGGAAGAGTCTTGAAAATTGACGATACATTCTGAGTTCTTGGGTGTAGCTGTGGTGCGAGCACACTGAACTGATGTAAGATCTGGCTTAAGGAAGTGGAGGCCATGTGTTTCTCTAAGTCCAGCCATGAGTCTTTTAAAGCTGGGGAAGTTAAGTTGAGCAGTCTTCATAGTTGTTTGGTTGTTGTCTATGAATTCAGTGCTGAACTGTGATGTTCTGTGGGCCAGTGTAGAAAGATGGTGTGACTATAATCAAATGCATGGACGCCAAACTAGACTTAGTGTGGTTTCATAGCAGTTTGTGCCTTTCTGGCACAGGGCTTTTTTTTTGTGAAGACTTGGTGAGGTCGTGGGCACCAAATTGGACAAAACAGCCCACAGCCTGCACTGTTTACTACCTCGCTGGATTCTTCCTGCCCGCTTGGCACCCTAGGCTGGCACACTGAGGACTTGGGTCCAAGGGACGAGATGTGGCAGTGGGAGTTCAGAGATTGAGTCGAGCTGTTCTAGAGCTGTAATTCAAAAGCACTTGCTTTAGGCAGGGCAAATAACTGATGCAGGGTTAAATTATTTCTCTTTTTCGGTGCTCTTTTTCTCTGGCTCTGACAAATGTAAGGTGTTGCATGTGCTATTGACCAAATAGACAGAAACCATTGATTACCCTGTTGTTTTTTTGCAAATGACAGGAAAGGTGAAAATAGAGAAGAGACCTTGACCTTTCCCAGCAGCAAGGCCTGAAGTGTGGAAGATGTGTGAGAGATTATGGTGAAATGTACAGAAGCTTCAGTACTTCCAGGTTTTATCAGAATTACTTTTAGACTGTTGAGCATGCCATGTTTTCTTATAACTGCATGTCTTCATTGAAATAGATTCTTTTTGTGCCTTGAGTAGTTTTTGGTGGTATTTTTATACATTTATGTGTCTTCTAGAAATAGATGTTGTCAGCCTTGGGCTCCATGTGATTATTTTTTTTTTTTTTTTTTCCTAGCAAGGCATTTTGTAGTTGCTAACAGTTTTCATCCTGTCCCCACATCCCCTCCACATGGCCTGTGCCTGGGTGGTTTTGTCTCACTGTACCTGAAAAGTTTAGCAAGCTTGGTTTTTAGCATTGCAGAATTTGAGCAAGTGTTAGTTTTTAATTCACTGTGTATTTTGTATATTAAAACTAAAAATTGAAATTCTGCATAGAATGAGTTTGATCTGCTTGCTTTTCCTTACCAGTTATAATACTGTGTGTGTGCCCGGTACAATGCTAGTGACTGTACTTGACTGTGGATTGAGGTTTGTTGTAATTTTACCTGAACTTTATTTGGTCTCTGAGAAGCAGCAATGTGGAGTGTGAGGGGAAGGAGACAGGCTGTTCTGCAGGAGCAGCACTGAGCAGGTTCCTATAGCGGAGCTTTGTACTAGTTGAACAAACGTTGGTTTCGATTGTGTTACTGAAATGCAGTTACAGCTCATCCATTGTATTATTTCTTGGTTGAGTTTAAATCAATTTCTGTCCTGAATTGGATAGTATAGAGACTTAGGGTTTTCTAGAACAAGAACTTGGATAAACAAGGGTGATTCTCAAGAGTGTCTTGTGCCTTTTCTGATATGAACTGGGACCAGAATGATGGCTTTGTCTCCCTTCTCCAGTAGTCACAGGAGGAAGACTTTCAGATGTGTCTGCAGACTTCATCATGGATGACTTGAGACATTTATAGTGTGCTCTGAATTTTGGAGGGTGTTTACTTAACTCTTCTCAAAAGTTGAGCCCTTTTTAGGTGACTTAAGTTGTGCAGTCAAAAAATCTTGATAAGCCAAATTATCAAATTTCTTGGGGAGATTTTGATGATAAAAATACTGAAAATGTAAATTCTTGTGAGGTAGCAGCATGGTATTATGTATTAAACTGGCAACTTTCCTCAGCTTGTTTAGTTACTGAGTGGCTTGACAGATTCTTAAAATGGATTATAACTGAGTTAAATATCAGCTTGGGAGTGTGAAAGAGCAGTACACTACACTGGCAGCAGAAAAAAATTGTTTGAAATGACACTGTCCCCTGCCTTGTGAATCACTGGGCTTCAGGGTGACACTTCTGTTATTAATGCTAGGTGAGAAACAGTAGGATGTTTTTTTGGGGCCTTTGATACCTCTGCAAGTGATTTATTGTAGACTCCACCTTCTTTCCAGCTGGCACATTTGACAGTAAAACACTGTCCCTGATTCTCTTCTCTGCCACAGCTCTGGTGTCGTTTGGCAGTTTATTGTCATAAATTGCACTAGATAATCTTCAGCTTGCTTTTAGTTGTCTGATTATGCCTGACCTTGTGGATGGGGCCTTCTACAGACTTACTGTCTGACTCAAAAAACCATGATGACTTCACGTTCATCCTGCATTGGGCTTAGCAGTTTGGAAAAGATTTCCTGCAAGCTCTGTCACCATAACATGCTGTTTTTGTGGATGGGTCAGCTTCTGTGAAAGACATTCACAGTGCTTGGCCAAAAGTTGAAAATAGAAGTAACCGAGACCAGTTACTATAATTACCAGTATCATTTCATGTATCTCATGATTTGCATATCATTTTGCAAATGTCCAGATGGAGAGGAAAATAAATTTGCAGTCACTCTGAATCTGAGTTTATAAAGGGTGTGTTTTAAACTGATATTTTCTGCTAAGAGTGTGTGTGTGAAGTCTGAGAAATGAAGTGCAGGGGCTGGGAACGGACATCAGCATTTGGGTAGAGAGGGGCAGGCTGTCTGTTCATACAGTTGGGGTAGAAAATGAATTCCAGGGAGAGTGGAAAAAGGCAAATATTTTATAGTCTCTTGAAATGGGAGGGTCTATACCTACACTAATTATTTAAAGGAATTCTTCTGTTACCAGAAAACTACAATAATATTAAAATGTTAATCTAAGATTAAACTAGTTGCTGACTCTTTAATTGGTATTGCATACCCTTTATATGACTGAAGGACTATGATAAAATAGCTGAGATTGGAGTCCAGACAGTACTGTTGCTGCAAAAATACTGTTGATACTGAAAATTATACTAAGGGGTTGATAAAACTTAAAATTACTATTTTTCTTTCTGTGGGAAGTATTAAAACCAAACCAGATCTTTGCATGAGATACCAGGTAGTCTTCATTATTGTTTGAGAGAAATGTGAAAATGGCCCCTTGGATGGTAAGCTGTAAGACTGCAGCCTCTGAAAATGCAACCGGCCTTGTTTCATCTCTTTCCAAAACTGCCATTAATTACTTTGAATTCAGCAAGGAAAGAATTTAGTCTTTAGTGAGACATGAATCTTTATTTCAAAACATATGTAATTTAAAAAGGATGGTAGATTTTTATTTTTTGGGGGTTTTTTTCAGCATTTTCTGTAAGATCCCAAGTGCTCTGAAAATGTGCAGGGACCTAAATTCTGAAAATGACATTAAGTGGCAATAGATGTTGGAGAAGGATTCCCTATCACTTTTACAGCATCATGTCTGAAAAAATAGTGCCCTGCATAATGTTCAATGTATACTAATAAATGCCAGGAGTATCCATTAACTGTTCAGTGGTTCATTTCTGTAAGTTGTTGTATTTATTTACTGTTACAGCTAGTGACTATGGGAATATTTAACTTCCCATATTATGGTTGAGTCTCAGAAGAGTTGGTGGATGGAGTTTTTTGTTTTGTTTTGGGTGTTTTTGTGGGGTGGTGGTGGTGGTGTTGTGAAATGAGGAAGTGGAAAAGACCAAACATTGTTTAAGTGATCTTGGGGCTGCATGTATGTTAGTAGCAGGATGCAGGATTTCGTGGTCTAAAATTAGTCTAGAATATCTTGGTCGCTTGATGTTTGTCTTAACTTTGCAGTTGTAGGTGAGGATTAGTGTGGTACCTGTGCTCAGCAGAATACTGCCGGGGACTCTTTTCCTTAGTGCCTGTGAATTAATTGCCAAATATTTGTTTTAATAATATGTCTTTTGTGGAGGATGAACTCTTGACAGCTTTCTAGAAGGCATAAAAAGTACCCTGATTTTTCACCCATCTTTTAGAAGTAATGAATAATCTTTTTTGTTATTCTGCTTGACAATTTTACAATATATTACACCCTTTTGTCCCTGAATTCCTGGTGGCGTTATCTTGAGAGAAGTAGAGTTAGGAAAGAGTTGATGATCTCAGAAAAGTCCAACTTCAGAAACTTGATGCAAGTGTTGATAATATAAAAGCCCATGAACGGGCAAGCCTCTGGAGTCACTTAAAATATACTTGTATTTCTCACTTGGTGCACTGAAGAGGAGAAGATGGAAAGGATGACTGCTTTACACTGGGCTTTTTTTCCTTTGGATTGTGATAATTTTTTTTTGTCAGTGCTGTTAAAAAGTAGGTGGGAAGTGGCTGAATGAATTCCAAAATACATGTAAGTGGAGATAAAATTGACTGGAGAATTGTTTATGACTGTTATTGCTTTTATGTAAACTACCTGTTCCTTTGTTTACTTCTTTAATTGCAATGGAGATACCCTGTAGAAATGCTTTTTTGCCTTAATTTGGGTAACTAAAATTCTAACTTTACTAGTGAAGTCCTGAGGGACATTAAATTCAACCTTTTGTATAAGCTATAGTTAATCTTGCTTGGTATTTATGATCAGCCATATGAAAGTAACTAAGGCAGTGGGAAGACTTAAAATTTCTTTCAAAATAGCTGCTTTTTATATAGTATTTCAAAACATGCATGTCCTTTTTTCATACACTTACATCCTGCTCCTGACTACTGTGAGGTGCTGCCAGTACATATGGGGAAGGCAAGAGTCTTGCTTCTCTCTTCTTATGCCCAAGCCATTAGAATAGCTGGCCTTTGCTTTCACATTGTCTTTTTAAGAGCTAAATATACCTTTTGATTGTTTCTATCTAGGAATTCTAATTCTCCTCAGTATTTTTTTCTTCAAATGCCTTTTCCAGATAAACAGTCCTCTGTTGCTAGTAGTTAATTAGTAGAAATTTGTGAGTATGGATTCACTGCAGGGAAGCAGTGCTCCAGCTGCCGCGTGCCTTGGTGCAGTTCGATCGCTGCTCCCTGCTTCCCCCATAGTAGCAGGTACCAAAGCAGGAGGAGCCCAAGGAGAGTTCTCTGCTTACTAACAACTTCCTTATGTGTTCTTTCTTTTTAATGTCTTGCCTTTTCTAAACAGAGGAGCACTACAAGAAGCATCCAAGCTCTCCTGTTGCCCATGCTGCTGTCTTAGTTGGATTCAGGCTGACTTGGCAGGCTCAAGAGTCATCCTTCTCCATCAGAGATGTCAGGGAGCCTGCTGCCTCAGGCCTGAGCTATTTCTGTGTGCTTGTGTGGCCCTCGGGAGCCTGGGGAGGTGGGCACAGTGGCGAGACGCTGGGCTAGAACTGCCCCACTCTGCTGGCCCCAGGTCGGCTCCTAGTAGAGGGTCTGAGCTGCAGGTGTGTAGTGCCAGTCCTTCCTGTATAGTACCTATATTGTCTCTGGTTTTCCATTATGATATATGTTCTCTTGGCATATGCTACCCAAAGTAGTAGAAAGGTACACATAAATAGGTTTTGCAGATCCTTCAGCAAGACCTATTTCAGGTGGAAATTTCCTGAAGAGGGCTCAAGAGGTGCTTGAGCAGCTGGGATATTTTGAACATGTTTTTTTCCTTGACTTGCTAAATGCTCTTTCAGAAGCATTGAAGTTTATATTGTGGATTTTAGACTGTTTGTTAATGAGCTTTTCTTAGTTATCTTAGTGGATTCCATAAAAAGTCTGTGTAGTATCTCTCAAAACCCTGCGGTCTTAAGGACTGCAAGGAGCAGCAATGGTAGGGAAGATAGGCTTTACTTGCAGGATGTTTGAAGGAAAATGTACAAAAAAGCTGCAACACACGAGTTTCATAGTGACTTAGAACTAAGCTATATACAAACTGGACTTTTATTCTTGGTTGATATTTTCATTTGCGTCTTTAAGTTAGTATATTTGGAAGCATGTCTTTCTATATGAAAGACACAGTTATTTTTAGTTATTTTGGATATTTGGAAACAAAAGCTGTCTAATGAAAGGAGTTGTAAATCAGCAGTCTCTTGAATTCCTTTAGATTTTGCTCACACTAAAGTTTGGGCAAGTTACTTGGGTGTTTTGCCAGCGTTCTTTCATAAAGTGAAAGTGGTTCAATTTTTTTCTGCCTTGTTGGTTCTAATGACTATTTGAAAGGTTTGGCTGGTGTGTGACTGCTTTGAAGCTGGAAATCACTAAGTAATGCTGAACAGTGGATTTATCAGCCTCTCATTCTTTGTATAACAACTTCACCAGTTGCTTGCATAACTAAGAGTATTCCGTTTTTTGGGGGATGTGTGATTACAAGACGGGTAATGATGACAAAAGTAATGACATCACATGGTGGCACGAAATGCAGCGTTCATCAGGGAGGCAGTAATGTGCAGGTAAGTTAGTCAGTGAGGCTCAGGACTCGGAGGCTCTTCAGAGCAGTGCCGTGGTTTCCCTGCGCCAGAACGTGAAAGCAGGCTCAGTGCCGTGCCTGCAGAGGACACAGGGGTTACGTGGATTCCTCAGGCTAGATCTGTTTGTCCTGTCTTGGGTAGCGACATGTAGCACATGTAAAACACTTATCTTTGTGGAATGCAAAGCTAACTTAAAAGAATAAGACAACTTCTCCCTGCCATGAACCCCTCTCTGCCCAAGCAGCTACTCAACGACAACCTCTGAACAGCTGGCTTGTTCTGTATATCACGAGGATTGATGTTTTTTCTTTCAGAGTGTTTCCATCTGCATCTTTGAGCTTTCCAAAGCTTCATTATCCATTTAAACCAGAGATCTGTAGAAATTTACGAAACTCTTAGCTTTTATGGCGTGGCAGTGCATTCTCTTGATTGTCATTCAAAATAATCAGTTTCCCACTGATTGTTTTTAGGCATGTTGCCTTACCAGTGAGTACTTTCACAGTGAACTTACCTGAGGTGTGTATGCTGGAGGTCTGAAGAATAGGAGCAGGTCTAGCAGAGTACCATCTACAAACATTTGATTTCCAAAGAATCAAAAATGTGCTGTTGGAATAAGGAAAGTAGTCAGCTCAAATTTAAACCTAATTCGAAGCTGTATCTCCTCAAATTAAGAAGCTGTATCATACTGTTGGATTGCAGTGGCACTAACACATATTTAGGTGTTTCTGTGAAGTGATGCGGTTTTCCCAAAGATGAGAGCTCCTGTGACACCAGTAAGACTTGTGGTGGTTCTGCTTTTCCGAAGCCAGACATGCTTAATTATTTCATTGTGGAACCTAGGCATGCTGCTGTCTCCATACAGAAGCCTTTTAGAAAGAATTTGCTATTGGATCTCCGTTCACCTTGCTACTATCGTGTCTGTACTCTAGGGAATCAGAGCACACTCTGGAGTGTATTTTAAAATTAATAGCCTAAGTTAGATTACATTTTCTCTAAAATCTGTGAGTACGGGGAGCATGTTTGATCTACTGGGCTTATTCTTTCTACTCAATTTCAGGAAATCACTGCAGATACTAGTTGTTACTTTGAGGTGGACAATTTCTCTTGTTAGAAATGAGACAAGTTGTTTTTGACAACATAGAAACTCAGTGGGGCTGAAGAAATACTACACATCTTGAGGAGACAAATATGGTTTATCTTGAACACAAGCACAGCAGACAAAAGTGTCAGAATGTTGCAGATGTTTTGAATTTCCATAATAAAGTAGCTTCTAAATAACAATTGCACTCTGCCAAACTTACAGTCAGTTCACGGAGCTTTTCTTCTCCCCCTTTGCTTTTAAGTAAATACACTAGATACCTGCAACTACAAATTAATTTCCAAAATAGACTTTGACTTTGAAGGGAATAGGTAGAATCAAAAAGTGTAGCTTTTTCTCAAGCTCTGTCTCAGAGTATTCTTGCTGTATTCTGAATACTTCTGAGGTGTACAGTGATTTCTCTGGAAAACAATTCAATTTGTTTCCAGAGCAACACTTTAATTGTTGGGCCTCAGGTTATGATTTTGAATTATGCTCCACTGTTTTATGTTCAGTTTATCATTTATAATGTTTAAAAGACTTTTGTAGGACAAATGCTGGGAAAACAGAAGGCATCAAACTTACAGACCTTAAATATGCACAATAAAATAATGTACTCTGTCCATCCAAATTAATTACTTCAGTTTTGGGCAAATATTGCATGTCCAATTGAGTAAGTACTGATAAGAAGCTGAGAAAATATATCGTTCTGTGTGCTGGTGCTCTCTGCGTTACGCTGTCATGCCTTCTCTGGATTCTGCCATTGAGGTTTTCAAGGCTGTTTAGATATGTAGAGTATTTGCCCTAATGATGTGAGCGTACTCTTTTTATTGGGATAATGTGGGAACGTTATCGTTCAGTGTAGGGGGTGATTGCTGTTATTTTCTGTTTGGTCATAACTCCACAGTACCAGAGGAATACTTGGATTTGGAGAGAGGCTTGGTTAAACCCCAGCTCTGTCAATTGTGGGGGCAGTGCAGCGGGCTCAGCTGAGCTTAGTTCTCTTGCCTGTTTCCCTTCTGTGAATCACCTTCTGAAACCACTGTGAACTCTTTTCTGGACCTGAGTGCCTTGCTGCCTCCTTAAGGTGATGGGGGCCCCAGGCCGCATGTGAAATACATGTATTGTTGCTGCAATTATTCTTGGAACAAGCGAAAATGACCGTTAGGTTTCCTTGACGACCTATAACTTTCTTTTGAAGTGATGTCAAGAAAACTAACATGCTCTTGAATGAGGTTCAAGTCTCACAGCTGAGTCTGAGGGCTATGAAGGGGAAGGGGCTGTTAACCCCTCTGTTATCACAGCTTGGTATGAAGGTTCATGTTTGCCCAATGCTACAGGAGGGGTGGTAACTGAAAGCAGTGTGTCTGACGTGGTGGTGATGGCTTTGCAAAGAGTGTTAGTCACCTACAGTCTTGCTCAATTTTTTCTTTGGGCTGAAAGGTTATGTGGAATTTTGTTTACAGGGCGGGTGGCGGAATCTTTGGCCCTCAGTTACCTTTGGTTAATAGTAACTTTAAAAAAATATTTTCCAGGATAGGAAGCTTGAGAAAGAATTCACACTGGATGAAAATAATTTTCTGAAGCTGGATATAGTCCAGGAACTGTAACCCAAATGTTTCTCTGTCTGTGGAGAAGATTTCACGTTTGAAATAACTTCTACTGAAGGTATGCACATCTGCCTTTCCTTTTTAAGCTCAGTAATGACAATGTGCTTTACAGTGCTATATTATGTGTTCTGGTGGTTGCTACTGAGATTGTTCTTGGGATTTAATACCTGGAGGCATTTGAGAGGGAACTGTAGGACTCTGGGACGGTCCTGCTGATGAGATTCAGGGCTGGTTACGTACAGCTGAGAAGCTCAGTTCTTCTGCTGTTGTTGTCTGCCGTCTAGTCGTCATATATTGGTCAGGTTACTCCCTAAAACCAGGTTTAACTGGTAAGTGCTTCTCAAAACTTGACCTCTAACTTAATGCACATAATTGATGGGAAGAAGATGGAGCTGCTTTTTTGCTTTCTGGTGGCTATCTATACTTCTGGAAACTGCTTGTAGCTGTTCCAAGCAGTAACAATATGGAAATACCATGCAGTACGTTTTCTCATTGGAGTAGTGAAAGTGAATAGACTGGTTACTCACTGGATATCCTAAGGTGAGAAATTGGAAGCATCCAACAAAGTATAAAGCAGGCAGCTTAAGCGAACAAGAGGAACTACCCTTTCATGCAGCATGTAATTATACTGGGGACTCACTGCCTTAGGATTATTTGTAGATGAACTGGCTCCCCGCAGGAGCACTGTGATCCGTCCCGGTGCTGGCAGTGGCGCTGGCCAACTCGATCATTTTCCTATTGGTAATTCATTTAGGAAAAGCTTTCTTAATGCTACAAAGGCAAGAGATTTTATGTAAAGCAAGGTTTCCTGGGGAATAGGTTATGAATTAAAGACATTCTTAAAGCTCATAAAAGAAGGAGACCCTACGTTTTGTTGCAGAAAAGTACAGGCTTTAGGTGAGCTGTAAATCGCCATGCTGCTGCTGTGTGAGCTGATTATAGTTACGTTGCATGTCAGACCTGATGGCTTGAAACTGGTGGAAATTGTTCTGGAAGCTATCTAGGAAGTGGAGCACATGGATGGTACCCAGACATTTGTAGTCATCTATGCCAGCGAGAGACACAGAAATAAAAACCAGTAGTTGGAAATGACAGTATAGCCCAGTCTGACAAATTCCAGTCATTCTTGAGGTCCAGCTGGCTCAGGAGCTTCTGATACCTGCTCCTGCTAACTATGTACTTGGGGGAGAGGTTTAGAACAGTATAAATGTAGGGTAGGCCCTCCCACTTTCTGACAGTCACCAAGGTTAGTGACTTTTCTGAAACAGCAGTGACTGTAAAACATTTGAGGGTCCTTTATAAACCTGTTCTTATGAGCTGGTGTAACCAGCTGAGTTTTTGAGGGCAGTTGAGCTTTTGAGTGTAGTTGAGCTTTTGTACTCCATGACCATCTAGGGCAGTAAGTTCTACAGGATTTCTTCTTCCTGTGTAGAACATATTTAGTGTTTCATTCTGCCTGTTTTTGTTGGCCGCTTGATAACTGCAAGGTGTCCCATTCTTGGGTTTATAGGAAGCTGTAAATAACTTTTTATTCACCTCCTTAATACCATTCATGCCTTTCTGTTGTTTTTCTGAGCTGTAGTCATGTATGAAGTCAAGTTTAATGCATCTTCCATTAGAGGCGGTGTTGTTTCTCATTCTGCTCAATCTCTTTTAAGAGAAGCTAATCAGACCAGCTGTACTTGCTTGAGCTCTACTGTCTCTTCTGAGAGAAGCTAACCAGACCAGCACTCGAGCTGCAAACACATGATAGTCAAATGATGTCATGCCTTCTGTTTACTTGCTTATTCTCTCTTGTAATAACTTTTGACATTACTTTTACCTCTTTGGCTGCTGCTCTATATTGAAATCATTGAACAGTGGCTCCAAGATAATTTCTAAATGGCTGTAACAAACAGGATCTGTTCTATTTGTATGTTAAAATGTCATGTTCCTTCAAAAGGATTGTCATGTGTCGCAGAGGAGGACTGCTTGTTTGCTTTGTCCTGGCTGTGGCACTTGGGGATCATCTGAGCGTACTTGGGGGAAGAAGTTCCCAGAACGTGGGATGGGGCAGGCAGAAGAGTGTGAGTGTGTGAAAGTTCA
>NW_010521057.1:11671-25821 GCF_000687285.1 Phaethon lepturus
GCAGGAGAGCGTGGGATACATCTCAGATGAGGAAGGGGCAGATGGACAGCCTGGCTTCAGGACTGATGGAGAACGGGAGACTTCCTGAGGATCCAGAGAACACTGCAGATGTTGACTGGTCCCAGAAAGCTCCTGGGTTAGACTGAACCGAGCCCAGAGGAATGGGTTTGCCTGTCAGGACACAGTGGACAGGGGCAAATTGCTTATCCCTTGCTTGTCCTCTTTTCAGAAAGACAAATTCACCTGAATTTGAGCAGTTCCTGCTCAAATGCATGGTGGTGATGTTTATAGACCTGCAAGTATTGATTTTCCTAGCGTGCCTGGGCACTTCTGTCTGAAAGTACTGGATGGCCCTAGGTCCCTGATCAGCGTGATGGTAACTAACTTAGCGGTCGTTGTTCAGTGGTGGGTTTTCTCCCATGATCGGGACTTTGCTTTTGTCAGTACTGAGTTAAATCTGCCATTTCATTGTCTGGCTGATTATTAACATGAAATCATTCTGCAGCTGTTTGTGACAGCTTTAATAGGTTTAAGCCAAATAATTTTTTGATCACTAGTAAATGTTGCTACCTTGCTATTCATCTTTCTTCTGAAAATAAATACACTGAGCAGCACTGGTTCTTTTGGGATTCTACTTGCTGCCTTTTTCTATTTTTTTTATTTGCTTTTGATTTATTTCTTATGTTTTAATCAGCTGCTGATTCACAAAAAGTGACCTTTTCTTTAGACTTGTTTGGAGAAGCCCATGCAAAATACTTTTGTGGGAATTCAGGTGAACTACCGATTGTACTGTACTTGTCCATCTGTATGTTTTTGTTGTAGGTTTTTTTAAGTTGTGTAACAGTTTGCCTAAAAAGCTAGTTTCAGGCTTCAAGCTCACCAGGTTAAATAAAGTGGTACTTTATTCCCTGCAATGAGTTGTTCAGTAGCTGCATTTTAAAGGTATAGCGCTCTTGGGTGAATGCCATCTGGTCCTGGTGATCTGTTACCATCTGACTTGCAGGTGTGTTCTGAAACTTTTTGTCAGATACTGCAATTTGAGAGAATTATCTAGATTTTTTTTCTTTTGCTCTGTGTAGCAAAGCTTAAAATCATTTATGCTTACAGAGGAAATAAAGGAAATTTTGTATAAAAACTTAGCAAAAAAAAAACCCCACCCCATAAAATAACCTTAAAATTAATATCAGGAATTCATGCCTGTCAAGACTAGAGAGACTGAATTAAATGGGACCTAGGAAGACTCTTCAGCTGTGACGTAGCTGCCAAAGTTTTGTTTGTCCTTTGTATTTTTATAACAGAAAGGATGCTGCAGGAAAGTCAGAAGTATTCAAAAATACTTTCTTTCTGGAAACAAGTAGGATAATGTACTTCTCTCAGCATTTCCATGTGTTTCCACTTAGTAACTAAGTGGAAAATGTTAAATGTTTCATTTTATCAAGAATGGGCTTAAGTAGCTTAAAAAAAAAAAAAAAAATCAGTAAATCTTGGTATTTTCCTCCCAGTTTCCAGAAGGAGTTGCCTGTGGTGATTGCTGGCCTTCCATGTTCGTTTTTACTGGTCTTGGAGTACTGAGAACGTTCTGAAAGGTTGGAAAATGCTGTGGGTTTTTTGCATGTGTGCCCATATTCAGTAAGGCGCGGGGTAGCCTTTGGTAACTACAGAACTGGCTACAGTGATAATCCTGGGCAAAATAATGCAAACACAGAATTCAGATAATACAGAGTAAGACAAAAATTCACCCAAAGTTTTAGGGGAAGTAGGAGATGAAGTGTTATGTTTGGGGTTTTTTTAATGGCAGCCAAAGAAGTATTGCAAGATGCTGTAAGCCTAGGGATACATAGAATGTCTAGTCTTTCAGAGGTCTTTCTGCCAAACCTAATGGTACTCGGGTGAAGACTCTAAAAAGACACCCCTACCTCGCCCCAACAGAATTGTTAAATAAAATCCAGGCCACAGAGTGGAAATCTCTGATAAGTGGAAGGATGATATGAAGTTAGACAAAAGGGGTGAAACAGCCATTACAGGCCTTGCAGAGGAGAAAGGAGACTTTTGACATTCTGCTTGTATAAGGAGTAAGACAAAAAGTAGCAGTTACTTTGAAACATACATAGTAAGAGGAAATTTTTTTTATATTGTTAATCGTCTATCCCAGAACCATTGTGCAGCCAGGGATTGCTTTGTGTGTTCTTCTGGTTCTTGACTCCTGAAGCCTCTGCATACCTTCTAAATAAAAAAAAAATTGAGACAGTGTATTGTTGGCAAATAGCAGATGTTTGAATGACAGTTTAATTCTACATGTATCAAATGTTCTCCATAAAGCAGTTAATCTTCGAAAGTGGCAGCATATAGTTATAGAAAACTTGTTCCCTTAAATCATTATGTTTTTTCCTTTCATTTGATACTCCAGAAATAATATGAGAAAAACTTTAAAGGGCTTTGAGATGTCTACCTGAAAAAGCAAAAGATATTTCTAGTTTACTGTTGTCATAGATGACCTAAGCTAAAGTACTAAGACCTGAGATGTGGCAGACATCAGGAGAAAGGTACTTTTTGTAGATATGTGTTTGGACCTCATCCGGATTAAAATCCGAATGTACCTGTGCTTTAGTGCAGTAGTACCAGTTTCTAATACATGCAGTTAATTCACTTTAATAATGAAATGGAAAGGTGGTGATATTTAACTTGCTTGGAAAAATGTAAGAAATATTTAATCTCCCTGTTCCTATACAGAATTACAAGACTAACAAAACCTGCCTCCTCTGAGTTGCATATATTATATTTCTTGCCCACAAAGTATGACTATGAAGCGATGTATTACTGATTTGAACGCACTGAAAAGAGCAAACATTGCTGTGACAAAACTGTCCTTCCCAAGCTCACACGGGTGAGCACTGTTACAGAGTAGGTTTAAAGATGAATTTACAAGAAGTTGCAACAATTAATCCAGTTAGTGTTCGAAAATACCAAACAGGGACCACCTTTTGCCACCTCTGTTCATTTTTTTTCTCTTGTTCTCCATCTGCTTAGTAGCCTAGGTTTTGGGTTTTTTTTGGGTTATGTTTTGTTTTCCATATTACCTAGAGCAAGAATGGTTCTCCTCCGTATGTGTCTGGAAAGCACCTGCCTTTATTAAAAGCTGTTCATTACCACTAATGAATCATACCATTCTTCTACACAAAATGTTTTGAACCTGACATGTTTCTTGCTGTGAATTGTAATGTGAAATTTGTCTTTTTTTAAAAATGGTACTATTTGTTGGAGCTTCCTGCTGGTAGCAGCCTTCAGTGAAACGGCATGTTCCTTTGATGTGATAGAGCACATCTAGCTTTCAGAAAGTCTTATTTTTGCAGCTCCACGCAAGAACAGAAGAAAGCTAGCAAATCAGAGGACTAAATTTTGAATTTTATTTTGACACCAAAGATGATTGTCATAGGACAGCAGAGCATATGAAAAGCTGCCAGACTCTTTCTCCCTACTGCTTGTTTGCAGTCTGTAGCTTGCTCCTGGCAGGACCAGGTTGTCAGACCCTCCTCTTGTGCTCCGTTAGCTGCCTTTCAATAACAGTGTTCTAGTACTCTGTGGTATTACAGCATTAAAGATGCAGAGGACAGTGAAAGTGCTATTTATGCATAAAAGAATGAAAATATATCTATCTTATTTTGAGTGTAAATCAAAATGTGGTCTTAAGGAAGCTGTTCAGTGAACTTGTCCAGATAAACTTACCTATCAGCTGTCCTGATGTGATTGAATTAACTGCTTGAAAATAAGTAACTTGGATCTCTTCTTTTGATTCAGGTTTTTTATAGATGTAAAAGCTAAGCGTGAACAACAGTGATACTTTGGTGTAATTTGGAGACAGTTGGGAAGTGTTAAAGGTCAGTACCAGGAATTGCTTCAGAGCTGATTAAAGCACTTGGGAAAATTAAGGCCTCAAGTCCCCTACAAACAGGTATGAACAGCATGTCTAGCTGACTGGGAGGCAGAATTGCACGATGGCCTTCTGTCAGCTCCTTCCACATGAGTCTGATCTCTGCTTCCATGAAGATGTCTAATCACCACAGACTGAGCAGTCTATCTAAAAACCCTGCTGGGCTTCCATCCTGTGAACAGGGAGAGCTCTAGCTTCTGCATTTGCTAGGTGCAAGCAGTGTATGTTGTTTCTTGCTGCCTTGTCTGCTGCTGAAGAAAACTGGCAGGCTGGACAAGTGTCATTATAGCAGTTATAATGAGAACACTTCACTTTTTTTCCCCAAGAACTAGAAAAGATAAATAGCAGGAGTTATCTTGAGCAGCAAGAATGTGAACCTTGACCCTAACATGTTTATCCTCATGTTCTCATATTCTGTTTTAGCTCTTTTTTTTTGTTTAAGGAAGGAAAGTGAAACTTGAGAAGCTGTGTAACAGGGATTGTTTTGAATATCTACATGGCCGTAAGCAGCCTGTTGGCACCTCAAAGGAACTTTGCTGCGGCTACAAATAAAGCCAGGCCGGTGATGGGGGATAACAGCTTGATGAAGAAATACCCAGTTATGGAAAGCTTATTTTAAGCTGGTTTGCAGCTGTTAATCTCTCTAACATCCTTTTGCAGCTCAGGACTTCCCCAGTTTTACAAAACTGGAAACTTAAATGTGGGGAGAATAAGTGAACCATGATAGATGGCAGGAATGAGCTTTTTGTGGCATGAGGTTAGGTGAAAGAAAAACAACTAAATAGTTGACAATTAATATTGTTATAAAATGAGAAAATTCAAATTAATTTTTGAATGACAACTAGTTATGGTCCAAATAGAACTTAAGTCTCTATTCTCTTCCTTGAGCTTATCCAAGGAACTTATCCATCATCTTTAAGAAAAAGTTATCACTTTTACCAAATGCTCCTTTCTGTTTGCAGCCTTTTGTTTTTAAATAAGTCTTATAAAGAGGTGGAGTATTTCAGTGTAGGGATCAGATTAAGACAAAGACTGAGACTTAACTCTAATTCCTTATGCATAGGAAAAACTGTATTATAGCTTTCCAATTTCATGTTTCCTAAAAGTCATCTTACAGAGCAGCTTCCTTTTAATTCATCTGCTGTATACAGCTTCAAGTTTTTAGCTTACCCTGCTCCTTAACTTGTACCATCCTCATGAACTACTTAAACAATTTTAACTTAAAGTAATTATTTCAATGCATACAATGTAGTCACTGTAGACTGATAAAACTGTTTGTGTACTGCACTCTAGCCTTGTGATCAACATTTGTCTTTATATGCTTGCTTTGCTCCCTTCTGCTTTTAATAGATAATTTTTCAGAATTGACTGGTGTTGCTTGAACAGTTTGTATTCCATTTCGTGTCTGTGGGAGACGGTAGTGAGCAAGTGAATGTGAGGCAGTTGTATTTTATAACTCAGCATGGGTGGGGGGAGGAATGATAGTGAATTCAAAACAGCTGCTTTAAAAAGTACTTTTCCAAACAGTTTGAGACTTTGGTATGGTTTAAGATCAGAGAACACTCTTGGTTGCAAGCCCAAATGAGTTTAAAAAGGCGAGGCATATTCATAGGACGTATTCACTGATAATTATCAAAAATGAGATATCCAGTGTGACTTAAGATTATCTGTGAAGAAACGATGACAGAAGGTTGAGACAGTTTACTAGAAGATGATCACTCTTACCTTACTTTCCAGTGTCCAGGCCCTGTACTTCTGGGAGGGGGCCACTCTCATTGAAGGCTGGCACAGCGTAGTGCTTCCTGTGGTGATAAGGCATCTCTATGCGATTTTAGCCCTTCTTTGAGGCAGTGCTTTGCTTTTTCTGAGAAGATCCAAGAAATAAAATAATCGCCACCAAAGAAGTTACTGTATTTCCAGAAAATCGTAAAAGCCTCTTCATTTACAGAAGGGGAGATTGTCATCAGCCAGAAGCTGATGCTGGAAGAGGAGGCTTGGGTTTGAGGGTAGGAAAAATCGAGAAATGCATCCAGTGTGCCTGGAAACCTCAGCCTCCATTTCTGGAGATAAGGGATACAAAGTAGTGGTAGTTTCAAAGTAGGGTGAGCAAACACTTGCAAAAGGATAGTTGGGGAACTCTGACAGTACTTGAAGATGCTTCCATCACTGAAGATGCATTCTTGAAGTAGTATCAAAGGTTAAATCAAAAGTTCACCCCAAACTTTTATATAATGACAGCCTGGGGTGGGGAGGGGGCATTCTTAATTTGAGAAACTTTTCCCTCTTACTTAACTTCAGAATGGAAAGCTCTTTCAAAATTAAAACTACTGTACTTCTATTAATGCCATAACAGGCTATTTCATGTTCTAGACCTAAGGAAAAGCAGTTTGTTGAAACATAACAGTTCAAAGGATTTTGTTTCTATTAAAAATACTTGTAAAAAACAATTCCTGACTATGTTCTCATCCTTTTAGCATTCTAGATTAGGCAGCTTCTTCTGACACTCCTGCATTTGGCCTTGTTACATATTGTTATATCCTTGAAAGTCCCACAACATTGGAGTCTCATTGTATTATACTCTAGGGCTTTTCTGGACATAGGATAAATAATCTCAAATATTAAGAAGGCTTAATGAGGGGCAGTAGTATCTGTTATGTGACATAAATGAGTTGGTAAATGTTTATATAGCAGAATTTTATAAGCCTGAGAGAAATGTTTCTCTTTACTGCTTTCTGGTGTGTCTTAGTGTTTGGTCTGTATTTCCTGACTTTTCTGGGTTTTGTATCACTCAATCTTCGCTCAAGACCTGAAGACCACGTTGTCTTCGCTTAGAGATGAAGGTCAAATAGTTCAGCAGTTACAGTTGAAGAGCGAGAGAAGTACAATGACCTGATGATGACAGAGATTCAGTATCTGTTGTTGATGAAGCAGTTACTCTGTTCCTGTCTGTGTTGGCAGCTATTACTTGTGCCAGGAAGGTGTATGGGGGATTGCTGATAATTGGGAGATACTAAGGAAAGAGGGCAGGAGAAATCGCACAACCGTATGGATACGTTATATTGCTTTTCTGATGTCAGCAACAGATCCTGTTAGAATCTGCTACAGCTGCACAGCAAGCCTTCCCTTGAGTGGCGACCTAATCCAAGGGTTAACAAATTTTGAGTCAAGCATGAAGGGAATAAATGCAGAAAGCAGTTCACACTTAAAGGACATAAAGACCAAGCTGAGCTCGGTATGAAGATTCAGCAATTCTGCAAGAGGAAACAATGCAGACCACAGAATTATTCAGCATCGATAGGATGTTCCTTCTCCTGCTCGGGCCAGCAGGCAGTGCTTCAGCCGTTGGGGAAGAGGCACAGGCTCTGCAGGGAGGGCCCCTTCTGCTTTTGTCTTCACGCAGTTACAACTGCGCACCATTAGCTTCGGTAGTGACCGAGTTGCTTGTGGTGAACCGAGTATACTTCATTTCCTAACCTCTTGCTACTGCCTTCCCTACATGGGTCTGTTCAATGCTACCATTCCCCAAAACAGCTTTTGTGGGAGGCAGTGAAAAAGAGAGAGCTCCCATTCAAGCCGGGTGATGAAGCTGGGTGATTCAGGCCCAAGAGCGCCCTGCTTTGTTACATCGTTCAGAAATTGCATTAACCACCCCCACCAGAGCCTAAAACTAGAGAACAGAGCTCTGTGTGATGCTTAATAATTGTAAAAGTTTAAAGTTGGCAGTTAGCATCGACTTGTTTGTGGTCTTTTGTCCTGGAAATCTGCAAATTTTTAAGTTTTTTAATTTCCTGTTTTTTTTTTCTTTACTGGGGTGTGCAATGCCACAAATTGCTAGAGAAAGTAGGATACTCTTTCATATTCCTGCTTCATCATCTACCTCTTCTGCTGTACAGTTACCTTGTGTTCCTTAACTTTTAGTGATTTCTAGTGTTTCATATTATAGTATTTGGAAGTTCCTCAGGTTTAAGTAGGTGTCTTAAACACACCATAAACAGGAAACAATGTTAAATCTTTGTAAGTCACGTATCAGAAGAAGAAATTGTATTTACCATTTACTGGGCTTGTAATACCCAGCAGCTCTCTAGCTGTATTCAGTTTCTCCTAGCGCACTTCCTGTTATTCAGTAGGTGTTTTTTCTTATCAACATTTTGGAAGGAGGTACAGATGTGTATTTTGAGTTCTAGAAGGAAGGTGGATTTATACTCTAAAGCCAAAAGAAAGGGCTTGCTCATTCTGGGCTCCTGGCTCTACAAGGCAATACCATCATTTACTGAAATTATTATTCTGGTTTTTGTTTCCTGTGGTAGGTCCTGTTGGATGAACTGCAGTTTGGTGGTTAATGCTGCAAGTGTCTTTCACAGTAGCTCAGGTTCTTTATGGGGAGATCCCATTTCTCACGAGTGCTTCTCTTGAAGCCTCCATAGCTCATAGAGAACAAGTGCCTTGTTAGTTATGATGGTTTACCTACAGTGAAGCGGATTAAAGAAAATTAATTAGCTAATCATTGCAGAATGGGGCAGTTACTTTTCTAGATGAGGAGGTGGTTTTTTTGAAGTAACGATGAACTTACTATGTTATAGGCATACTAGTTTGTTTCTTGATACAACTCAAAATGGAGCATTCATAGGGGTGTAGCTTCCATCATGTAGAACTTTTTTCTTCTGTCCCTCTGTCCTGTGTTTTCAATATATTCATGTATTTCAGCAATTACGTTGCATATTGTAGAAGACTGCATATGCTTCATGCCAAAATACGCATATTGAAATCAGCATGTGTGTTGTATGCATGATGTATCTATGTGTACGTATCCCGCTGCCTCCACCAATGAGATAGCTGGGTTTCATGGAGAGCTCCCTTCCTCTGTCTTGTTGGTGCTGCCTGGGTATGGGTAACGGCGTGCCATTGCCCCTGCCATCGGCTGCAAGCATCCTAGTGTTGCGTATGTTGATGCTTGAGTGGAAAGTTCCTCTGGACCATCCAAGCCTGCAAAGTCACAAGGGTTGTGAAAAATAATAAGTGCTTCTGCAAGTACGTTGGCCAGAAAAGGAAGATTAAAGAAAACTCCCCTCATCCCTTGATAGATAAGAAAGGAGAGCTAGTGACAACTGAGATGGAGAAGGCTGAAGTAGGCAATTTTTCTGCCTAATTTTTCAATGGTAATCACTCTTCTCGCATCTCTCAAGCCCCTGAACTTCAAAGCAGTCCCTCCGATCATAAGTGAAGATCAAGTTCAAGACGACCTGAGGAAGCTGAACATACATAAGTCCACGGGACCCAATGAGATCCATCCCTGGGTACTGAGGGAATTGGCTGATGTAGTTGCAAAGCCACTCTCAATCATGCTTGAAAAGTTTTGGCAGTCAGGTGAAGTCCTCAGTAGCTGGAAAAAGGGAAACATCACACCTATTTTTGCAAAGGGTAAGGAGGAGGACCCTGGGAACTGCTTACCAGTCAGCCTCACCTCTGTGCCTGATAAAGATGGAGCAGATCTTCCTGGAAGACGTTGAAACATGCAGAAGACAGGCAGGTGATTAGAGACAGTCAACATAGCTTCACCAAAGGCAAATTGTGCCTGACTGATCCAGTGGCCTTCTACAATTAAGTGACTGCATCAGTGGACAAGGGAAGAACTATAGATCTATCTACTTGGACTTCTGGAAGACCTTTGATACGGTCTTTCACAATATTCTGGCCACTAAATTGGAGAGAGATGGCTTTGATGATGGCTTTTGGAACAGGCAGCCCAGGGAGCTGGTGGAGTCACCATCACTGGAAGTATTAAAAAAATGTGTGGACATGGCCCTTCAAGGACATGGTTTAGTGGGCATGGTGGTGTTGGGTTGGTGGTTGGACTTTGATGATCTTAAAGGTCTTTTCCAACCTTAATGATTCTGTGATGGATGGATTGTTAGATGGATAAGAAATTGCCTGGATGGTCACATCCAAAAAGTTACAGTCAGTGGCTCAGTGTCCAGATGGAAACCTGTAATAATTGGTGTCCCTCATACTGGGACCAGTACTATTTAATGTCTTCATCAATGACAGTGGGAGTGAGTGCACCCTCAGCAAGTTTGCAGATGACACCAAGCTGAGTGATGCAGTTGGTTTGCTAAAGGGAAAGGGTGTCACTGAGAGGGACCTTCACAGGCTTGAGGAGTGGGCCTGTGCAAACCTCATGAGGTTCAACAAGGCCAAGGGCGGCAGGGTCCTGCATCTGGGTCATGGCAACCCCCAGAGCCAGCACAGTCTGGGGGATGAAGGGATGGAGAGCAGCCCTATGGAGAAGGACTTGGGGGCACTGGGGAATGAAAAGCTGGACAGGAGCCGGCAATGTGCGCTGGCAGCCCAGAAGCCAACCGTGTCCTGGGCTGCCCCCAAAGCCGTGTGGCCAGCAGGGCGAGGGAGGGGGTTCTGCCCCTCTGCCCCGCTCTGGGGAGACCCCCCTGCAGTGCTGCGTCCAGCTCTGGAGCCCTCGGCACAGGAGAGACATGGACCTGCTGGAGCGGGGCCAGAGGAGGCCCCAGCAACGCTCCGAGGGCTGGAACAGCTCTGCTGGGAGGACAGGCTGGGAGAGCTGGGGGGGCTCAGCCTGGAGCAGAGAAGGCTCCAGGGAGACCTTCCTGCAGCTGCCAGGGCTTAAAGGGGCCTGGTAAGAAAGAGAGAGGCTTTATACCAAGGCCTGGAGTGACAGGACAAGGGGTAATGGTTTTAAACTGAAAGAGGGCAGGTTTAGACTGGACGTGAGGAAGAAATGTTTTACACTGGGTGTGATGAGACATTGGCCCAGGATGACCAGAGAAGCTGTGGATGCCCCATCATTGGAAGTGTTCAAGGTCAGGCTGGATGGGGCTTTGAGCAACCTGATCTAGTAAAAGATGTCCCTGGAGGTTGAACTAAATCTTTAAAGGTTCCCTTCCAACCCAAACCGTTCTGTGACTCTCTGAATTTGCTAGTGCTAGGAGCTGCTTGTTCAGCCTTTGCTGCGCTCTGCCGCTTCTAGAGGCATTATAGTTCAGCCCATACAGAGGGTGTTACAGCAGCATATTGTGTCTCTTGTGCCCAACTTGTGGCCTTCCAGGACACCTCATCTGGCTCCTGTAGGTTGTGACTCATTCTGCTGGTCCTAAGTGGCGTGTGTCTCTGCGGTTTTTTTGTGTATGGTACCTTTCTACTTCAAGCTTGTGGAGATGTTATGTGGATCACAAAACCTCACTTGATTCCCTGGATGCTTGCTTTGGCCTAACTGGCTGTTGGTTTCAATACACCAAGAACAATCATTTCATAGTCTCACTTGCTGCATTTTACTGAGTAGTCTGTCACAGCACTGTAGCTAAAAGCTTTTTTTGGCTGGGGTGAAGAAGAGTCTCATGTTGCATGTGCTTTGGGCAGCACTGTGGGAGAGTCACTGCTGCAGGGCAGCCTCCCTTCCCAGTTGGATGCAGCTGTACCCAGTCCCAGGATGCTGGGAATTGCATCAGTGTCTTCCAGAAGCCTGACTCTGCCAGCGAGGATGGGAGAGGCCAAACCCCTCAGCAATTCTTTCAAATTCAACCTTTGTTTTAAGAAGAAGGTTGGAAAGGAAATCTGCCTGCTCTGTGCTGAGAGGAGAGCAGTTGTCTTTACCTAAGGACAGCTTATAGAATGTCTCCTATAGATTAGTCAGCTTTTCCTATAGATGTATAAAAAGTTTTGAAAAACTATAGAATTGTTTAAATTTGAAAAGTGAGATTTACGTGTGTATTCCACATATATGTGTGGAATATATATGTATTTGGGTTAACTGTGCACCCAAATATTCTTAGTTTATGGCCCTTTATGCCAGCTTTTCACTTGGTGAATTTATAACTAAGCATAGTTAGTTAAAAATAGCTGAAGAACAGTTTGTAACGAACACACTATACAGCCAAACAGCATTACTGTCACAGCAATGTCACATAGGTTGAAAATTCAGACGTCTGTTCCTAGCTCAGAAAGTCAGTTACTTCAGTACATTTTCAGTAGCTGAATAGACGGATGCAGAAGCTCTTGCTCAGTGCTGTAATGCTAAAACTTAACTTTTTTAGATATATATTGTTGATTTAAACAGCTCAGATTAGAAACTGCTGACATATTTTGTGCTATTTTTTGGGAGCACTAGTTCCCAAAAGACTAGGATCAACCTAAACTGACTAATCTGGCAATTTGGAAGATTGTTAGGAAATGCCAGTGGATGGGCCATGAAGGAGTCCTGGGTAAGCTTTTGTTTTGCACAGCTTCCCCCCACGTTCCCCACAGCAACTGGGCTTGGGCTGTCACGATTAAAGCCTATGGCCTTGATTTTCATAGGTGGCTTTACAAGAAACGTGATGCTGTAGGTGTGACTGAAGTGTTTGACCCCCGATCTTTAAAACAGAACTTTGTAAGTATAAAGTAGTCTTCTAGATGTGATGCTTGATCAGGATCTCAGTTCTGTTTCTGCTGGGATTGGGGCCATGTACTTCCCCATAACGTGTATGTGAACTCTGCCTCATAATGCTGAAAGTCCAAAGCCAGTGAGTAAATGTGTCGGAAGACAAAGCTTCTAAGAAGGCTCTTCTTTGGCTATGAACTATCACTATGGCTTGATAGTTCATGGCTTCTAAAGGAACTTTAATCTAGTAGTGCACCACCGATACATTCCAATGGGGCTTCATCCTATCAGCAACGCTGTGTCACAAAAGACAAACCTGCAATGATTTTCTTGATGTCTTCTAAATCTCTGGGATAAAGACATTAAAAGAAAGAATTATGTTGACATGGAAGAAAGCTCTCTGAAATAGAAAAGTTATCGGAGACAAATTTTGAAGCACTGAGTGGAACTCCACAGAGCTCGTTATCAAATATCCTGGGTAACAGAGCTATTAAAAAAAAAAAAAAAAAAAGACCTTAATTTCCTAAGGTAGTCTTTTTTTTCTTTTAGCGATCCTTAAGGCACATACACAGACATGAAGAATCCTTGAACTGAGGTAGGGCAGAAAGTGCATGTCAATAACATAATTGCTAAAAATAAATTAAAAAAATGGTGTTTCTTTCAATGTGTTTCATTTAGTAGTTCCTATAAGCCCTTCAGTGGGAGGTTCAGGGTGAAAGATACACTGCAAGGGACCCAGATATTTAAACAAGTAATTAAAAAATTTGGGTCTTTAACCTTTTAAATTGCCCAGTTGTGGTAACTGGGAAGCAGTGCCCCCCTCCTTCAGTAAACCTTCCTGGAGGAAAAAAGTGTCGTTTTCTTTTTGCTTTTTCAAAAAGGATGATTTCAAAATTCTGTCTTAGATGTAGTTATGCAAGCAGTGGAACTGGCAAAAGATTAGACGTGGTAACATTTTTGGATGCTGTGGAAAGCAAAATGAATGGTTGGAGCAAGTGTTCCCACTGCTGCGGAAATAGTAATGTGGGTTAGGTTAAAAAAAGCGTTGTGATCCTGTTGTATAAAATCATACGCTTACACAGAAATAATCTGGGAATGTAGCACATGGACATCTCTCATCCAATTTACTTCATTTTATAAAATGTATTTTAGCTTAATGATATTATTACACAGAACGTTTATATTGTTTGAGCTATGCTTATCGCCTTTGTCAACGTGGAATAACACTTATTCTCTTATTTTCTTTAATGTTAATGATTGTTTATTTCTTGAAACAGTCTTTGGTCCCGTAGCCTACAACACGATGCCATCTCCTCGTGGTCCCTCGTTGCACCTGATCTTCTGCGTAGCATACAGAGCCAGGGGTTGACCGGCTCTTCCTGCGCAGGGCTACTTCCCTCAGAAGATGTTTTTTTCCTTTCGTTAGGTTTCTGTACATGTAGCAGAGCCGTGGGGGTAAGGATGAGAGAGTGTCTGGGGAAGAATTTAGTCTGAAACACTAGGTGGGAGCCAGAAATGAAATGCTGTGCTCA
This sequence comes from Phaethon lepturus, assembly GCF_000687285.1. Classification (NCBI taxonomy): domain Eukaryota; kingdom Metazoa; phylum Chordata; class Aves; order Phaethontiformes; family Phaethontidae; genus Phaethon; species Phaethon lepturus. Next base: position 25,521 of record NW_010521057.1, read on the forward strand.
AATTCTCAGATAGTTAAATGATGTAGCTGCTTTTTGAAGTACAAACATCTACTAATGAGGAATTTCAGTTATCTTGTACTCTCTGAAGATACTGAAAGTGTTATGAGGGAAGAGTTAAGACTACTCCTTATTTGCTCCCTGTAGGGAACAGTAGAAGATACGACAATGAAAAATGAAATGAAAAATTAGTAATTCAAATTGTGCCAAACTAATCTGAGCTCTTCCTTTGGCAGATGATACTCTAAATCAGCAGATTTAAACTCTCTAAATGGGCGTTAAATCTGGCTGGCGGCCGGTCACA